>NW_024404489.1:43641-137739 GCF_905171775.1 Rana temporaria | reverse complement strand
ACCGCCACCCTGGAACCGTCTGATGGGGCTGTTTGTAAATTTTGGAATCCTGCCAGTAAATTTCATAGAAAAGTACAGAGACCCAGTGATGACATTAGTGGGACTAAGAAAAGTTATGTAATAAAAAGTGAAAATTATGTTAATGAGGGGGAGGGGGAACCAGGAAGGTGAAACTGAAGCCGATTAAACTTCAGCTTTAAAGTTTTTCCCTCCGGAATGTCAGCGCAGACCACTAGTGGGCGACACATCTCCGGCCACGGCGGCTCTCCGGCCTCCCCACCCCGGGCACAGCGCCACGCCAGATGTTTGCGATGGAAGCCGCACCGCGTCGGGTTCAGAGGACAAGCTCATCTGGATGTTATGGAAGGGGTGTGGCCGTATTGTTTCCCCTCCGAGGGGTAATTACAGAAACAATCCGACTCGCCCGCCAAACGTCCCATCCGGGAACCGTTCCCTTCCCCCGCAGTGTCCTGAGGAGACGTCTGACCGCGAGAAGCGTGCGCTAAATTACAGGGCGACTTCGGGGTGATTACAGGAACCATCGACCCCCGAAAGACGAGCCAAGAGGGACATTCACCTCCCAACCGCAGGAGGATCTCCAACCGAGAGAAAGAGGAGCGGTGCGAGGAGTATGGAGAGGACACGGGCGCGCGCTCATCATCCTCAGGGGGGATCGTTTTCTTGCGTTCAATACAGGATCTCACAAAAATAAGTACACCCCTCACATTTCTGTAAATCTTTTCTTGTATCTTTTCATGTGACAACACTGAAGAAATGACTCTTTGTATCTACAGTGAGCTAGATTCAGGTACAATTGCGCTTTTTTTACGGAGGCGCAGGGCAACGTTTTTGCCCTGCGCCCCCGCAAATTATCTGCGCTACCCTCGATTCACGGAGCAGTAGCTCCGTAAATTGCGTGGGCGCGCCGGCAAAATGCCCGGCGTAAGCGCGCGCAATTTAAATGATCCCGTAGGGGGCGGGAATCATTTAAATTAGGCGCGTTCCCGCGCCGATCGTAGAGCGCATGCTCCGTCGGGAAAGTTTCCCGACGTGCATTGCGGCAAATGACGTCGCAAGGACGTCATTTGCTTCAAGGTGAACGTGAATGGCATCCAGCGCCATTCACGAATCACTTACGCAAACTAAATTTGAAATTTTTGCGACGCGGGCACGACGGGTATACGTAACATTGGCTGCCCCTGCAGGGCAGCCTTACGCGAAAAACGCCGTATGGAAACTGCGTACGCAGGGCTCGCGTAACGTTGTGAATCGGCGTTAGTATGCAATTTGCATACTATACGCTGAGCACAACGGGAACGCCCCCTAGCGGCCATCGCAAGAATGCAGCCTAAGATATGCGTGGCATAAGAGCCTTATGCCGCGCATATTTTAGGCTGCAGTCGGCGTAACGAGGTTCCTGAATCAGGAGCATTCGTTACGCCGGGGCAAGTAAGCAATTGCGCTGTGTAACTTATGGTTACACAGGCGCAATTGCTTCTTGAATCCAGGCCAATGTTGTGTAGTGAGTGTACAGCTTGTATAGCAGTGTACATTTGCTGTGTGACGTCCTCAAAGTGAAGGGGGAGGAGCGATAGGTCTCCAACATCCACCAGCTCTGTGATGTCATCATGGGGGAGGGGAAGAGGACTCCAGTGGCAACCTGTGAAGCTCTGGTGACCTCCATGCCCAAGAGGGTTAAAAATAATGGCGGCCACACAAAATATTGACACTTTGGGGCCCAGTTTGGACATTTTCACTTGGGGGTGTCCTGACTTTTGTTGCCAGCAGATTTAGACATGAATGGCTGTGTGTTGAGTTATTTGTTATACAAGCTGTACACTCCCCGCCCCCTGTACACTCCTCCCCCCGTGTACACTCACTACACAACATTGTAGATACAAAGTGTCATTTCTTCAGTGTTGTCACATGAAAAGATACAAGAAATGTCACTGAGGGGTGTACTTACTTTTGTCACATACTGTACATCCAGGATACTAAATCCATCGGTCATGTGACTTCTTCCAGATCTGTGCAGTAATCCAGTGTGAGACTTCCTGTAATAAAGACCGCCCACTGCTCCTCCCTCTCCTTGTGCAGGGAAAGCAGTCTTGTCTCCTCCCCTTCTGTAGTTTTCTATAGTGGGTGGAGCCTGCTGGGCCCCTCCCACAGCTCTGCTGACTCTCCTTGTGCAGGGGGACTGGTCTTGTCTCTGCCCTATTCTGTAGTGGGTGGAGCCTGAGCCCCTCCCACAACTCTGCTCTCTCCTAGTGCAGGGTGACCTGGTCTTGTCTGACCCCTCCTGTAGTGGGTGGAGCCTGATGTGCCCCTCCCACAACTCTGCTCTCTCCTAGTGCAGGGTGACTAGTCTTGTCTCTGACCCCTCCTGTAGTGGGTGGAGCCTGATGGGCCCCCCTCCTACAGCTCTGCTCTCTCCCCTTGTGCAGTGACTGGTTTTGTCTCCACCACCTCCTGTAGTGGGTGGAGCCTGAGCCCCTCCCACAGCTCTGCTGACTCTCCTTGTGCAGGGTGACTGGTCTTGTCTCCGCCCCTCCTGTAGTGGGTGGAGCCTGATGGGCCCCTCCCACAACTCTGCTTTCTCCTACTGCAGGGTGACTAGTCTTGTCCCTGCCCCCTCCTGTAGTGGGTGGAGCCTGCCAGGCCCTGCCCACAGGTAATGTAAACTGATAACGTCACTGCTAGATTTACATGGTAATAACCGGGATTGCAAAGGCTGGATTTATATCCTTTGTGTCTTTTGAGGAATCCGATCACATGACCGTTTTTGTTCCCGGAGTTCGGCTTTAACCCTCAAATTGTACAATATTTATTTTTTTTTTTTTTTTGCACCGACGCGCCATTCAAAATATCTTAGAATCAAAATGAGAAAATTGTATTGTAAAGAAAGAGGAAATTAAATTGTGAGAAAGGAGAGGAGCATGCGCGGACAGTTTTATTGGCTAGCAGTACTAATAATAAAATACAGTAAAACCTTGGTTTGAGAGCGTTTTGCAAGACAAGCAAAATGTTGTAATAAATTCTGCCTTGATATACAAGCGACGTCTTGATATAAGAGCGGCGTCACGTCACCACTGAGTATAAAAGAGAAGAGAGGCTCCTCCTCTAAGTGTAGCAATATGGTTACATGTAATGAAGGGACAACATTTAGCAACTTATTGCTACACTTAGAGGCGGAGCCTCTCTTCTCTTTTATACCCTGTAACAAAAAATGCTTTGATATACAAGTGCTTTGGATTACAAGTGTAACGGAATGACCCGGGACACCCAGAGACTTTGTAAGGATGAGGGGTACTCCTGTACCGGCGTCACCAAGGAGTCTTATGTCTAGGGTCACCTTATGTCCGATAGGGCCATAGGGTGACTGAGAATTATATCCTAAATTACAGGACAGGGGACATCACTGATAGTTCATATTGCAGGAGATTGAGAGATTGCAAGTTCTTGGTTAATTGTGACCAAACCAGTCAATAGTGACTCATTTCTATGATTAGCCCTGACTAGTGACATGCTAATTGAGTCAGGCTCCTGGAAGACCTTTCATTGTGTGATAACACTGCTTTAAGCCTATTGATGCTCAGAGGTGTGAATAGGTGCCAAGCTGTATGCGGAGACAGAACGTCTGTCTAGGGATGTGGATTAAGAAGAAATCATTGTGTGATGGTGTTTTTTTTTTAGTTCTGTTAATGAAGGAATGTGCAGTGATTAGGTCATGATAATTATAGGCCGGCGCCGACATGTCTAGAATGTTTAGCAATTAGCCATCTGAAGGTGTATTGAAGCCCCCCAGGGTGTGGGTGGAGAGTTTAATTGTTCCTGTGCCTTGAAAACTGTATAAAATCTGAGAGTGAACCATTAAAGTTGTCTTCATTTTGGAACAAGTACAGAGCTGCGTGTCTCATCTTGATTCTGGGGAAATGGGATGGATCGGGTCCTGTTGGTTGGAGTGTCGATAAGCTGTCTTGGGTGGGATGGAAGGTCGTAAGCGGTGGTGACCGTTACAACAAGCGTGTTTCTGGAAGGAATTATCCTCGCAATCCGAGGTTTTCCTGTAGAGGTAAAACATCTTTACTTTTTCTCCCTCCTTCGGAACAGCTCAGTGCTGCTGATCTCCTGCAGCCTCTTCCCGTCCACAGCGATGGTGGCACGGCCTATCTCAGGGCGGGGTCCCCAACGGTGACAACAGGGGACCATATCTGTGTCATGTGTGCTGAAACCTGTTGTCATCCTATTACAGCAAAGCAAGAAGTACGTCAGCAGGACCTCCAACAAGGGGCCAAAGCTTTATTCAACAAATCGCATCCCGATAATGACAACATTTCGGAGACACGCAGGATGTGACGTCACATGCCTGATAACGGGGTCCTGCGTGGCTCCGAAATGTTGTCATTATTGTGATGTTGAATAAAGCTTTGGCCCCTTGTTGGAGGTCCTGCTGAGGTACTTCTTGCTTTGCTCTGTCATAGGGTGACAACAGTCTCTACTGATTAGCAAATCCAGCGGCCCTGATTTGCTAACGTTGGCGGACCAAACCACCCATGTAGATTATATATGGGCAGATACGTACAGTGAGTTCTAACATTTTTTTTTAAACTTGCCCACTAGATGGCGCTTTAATCCCTTTCTATATACAGGCAGTCCCCGGGATACAAACCAGATCGGGTCTGTAGGTTTATTTCTAAGTTGTCAGTGCCACAAGCACCCGGCCGGCCCTGCTGATCTATATACCCCCGATCTGTGCCAGGCCGAGCTCTATACCCCCGATCTGTGCCAGGCCGAGCTCTATACCCCAGATCTGTGCCAGGCCGAGCTCTATACCCCCAATCTGTGCCAGGCCGAGCTCTATACCCCCGATCTGTGCCAGGCCGAGCTCTATACCCCCGATCTGTGCCAGGCCGAGCTCTATACCCCCGATCTGTGAGAGGCCGAGCTCTATACCCCCGATCTGTGCCAGGCCGAGCTCTATACCCCAATCTGTGCCAGGCCGAGCTCTATACCCCGATCTGTGAGAGGCCGAGCTCTATACCCCAATCTGTGAGAGGCCGAGCTCTATACCCCCGATCTGTGAGAGGCCGAGCTCTATACCCCCGATCTGTGTCAGGCCGAGCTCTATACCCCGATCTGCGAGAGGCCGAGCTCTATACCCCGATCTGTGAGAGGCCGAGCTCTATACCCCGATCTGCGAGAGGCCGAGCTCTATACCCCGATCTGTGAGAGGCCGAGCTCTATACCCCGATCTGTGAGAGGCCGAGCTCTATACCCCGATCTGTGAGAGGCCGAGCTCTATACCCCGATCTGTGAGAGGCCGAGCTCTATACCCCGATCTGTGAGAGGCCGAGCTCTATACCCCCGATCTGTGAGAGGCCGAGCTCTATACCCCGATCTGTGAGAGGCCGAGCTCTATACCCCCGATCTGTGTCAGGCCGAGCTCTATACCCCCGATCTGTGAGAGGCCGAGCTCTATACCCGCGATCTGTGAGAGGCCGAGCTCTATACCCCCGATCTGTGAGAGGCCGGGCTCTATACCCCCGATCTGTGAGAGGCCGAACTCTATACCCCCGATCTGTGAGAGGCCGGGCTCTATACCCCCGATCTGTGAGAGGCCGAGCTCTATACCCGCGATCTGTGAGAGGCCGAGCTCTATACCCGCGATCTGTGAGAGGCCGAGCTCTATACCCCCGATCTGTGAGAGGCCGAGCTCTATACCCCCGATCTGTGAGAGGCCGAGCTCTATACCCCCGATCTGTGAGAGGCCGAGCTCTATACCCCCCGATCTGTGTCAGGCCGAGCTCTATACCCTGATCTGTGAGAGGCCGAGCTCTATACCCTCGATCTGTGAGAGGCCGAGCTCTATACCCCGATCTGTGAGAGGCTGAGCTCTATACCCCGATCTGTGAGAGGCTGAGCTCTATACCCCGATCTGTGAGAGGCCGAGCTCTATACCCCCGATCTGTGAGAGGCCGAGCTCTATACCCCGATCTGTGAGAGGCTGAGCTCTATACCCCGATCTGTGAGAGGCCGAGCTCTATACCCCCGATCAGCATGAGGCCGAGCTCTATACCCCCGATCTGTGAGAGGCCGAGCTCTATACCCCCGATCTGTGAGAGGCCGAGCTCTATACCCCCGATCTGTGAGAGGCCGAGCTCTATACCCCCGATCTGTGAGAGGCCGAGCTCTATACCCCCGATCTGTGAGAGGCCGAGCTCTATACCCCCGATCTGTGAGAGGCCGAGCTCTATACCCCCGATCAGCGTCAGGCCGAGCTCTATACCCCCCGATCTGTGAGAGGCCGAGCTCTATACCCCCGATCTGTGAGAGGCCGAGCTCTATACCCCCGATCAGCGTCAGGCCGAGCTCTATACCCCCCGATCAGCGTCAGGCCGAGCTCTATACCCCCAATCTGTGAGAGGCCGGGCTCTATACCCCCGATCTGTGAGAGGCCGGGCTCTATACCCCCGATCTGTGAGAGGCCGGGCTCTATACCCCCGATCTGTGTCAGGCCGAGCTCTATACCCCCGATCTGCGAGAGGCCGAGCTCTATACCCCCGATCTGCGAGAGGCCGAGCTCTATACCCCCGATCTGTGAGAAGCCGAGCTCTATACCCCCGATCTGCGAGAGGCCGAGCTCTATACCCCCGATCTGCGAGAGGCCGAGCTCTATACCCCCGATCTGTGAGAGGCCGAGCTCTATACCCCCGATCTGTGAGAGGCCGGGCTCTATACCCCCGATCTGTGAGAGGCCGGGCTCTATACCCCCGATCAGCATGAGGCCGAGCTCTATACCCCCGATCAGCATGAGGTCGAGCTCTATACCCCCGATCTGTGAGAGGCCGAGCTCTATACCCCCGATCTGTGAGAGGCCGAGCTCTATACCCCCGATCTGTGAGAGGCCGAGCTCTATACCCCCGATCTGTGAGAGGCCGAGCTCTATACCCCCGATCTGTGAGAGGCCGAGCTCTATACCCCCGATCTGTGAGAGGCTGAGCTCTATACCCCGATCTGTGAGAGGCCGAGCTCTATACCCCCGATCAGCATGAGGCCGAGCTCTATACCCCCGATCTGTGAGAGGCCGAGCTCTATACCCCCGATCTGTGAGAGGCCGAGCTCTATACCCCCGATCTGTGAGAGGCCGAGCTCTATACCCCCGATCTGTGAGAGGCCGAGCTCTATACCCCCGATCTGTGAGAGGCCGAGCTCTATACCCCCGATCTGTGAGAGGCCGAGCTCTATACCCCCGATCTGTGAGAGGCCGAGCTCTATACCCCCGATCTGCGAGAGGCCGAGCTCTATACCCCCGATCTGTGAGAAGCCGAGCTCTATACCCCCGATCTGCGAGAGGCCGAGCTCTATACCCCCGATCTGTGAGAGGCCGAGCTCTATACCCCCGATCAGCGTCAGGCCGAGCTCTATACCCCCCGATCTGTGAGAGGCCGAGCTCTATACCCCCGATCTGTGAGAGGCCGAGCTCTATACCCCCGATCAGCGTCAGGCCGAGCTCTATACCCCCCGATCAGCGTCAGGCCGAGCTCTATACCCCCAATCTGTGAGAGGCCGGGCTCTATACCCCCGATCTGTGAGAGGCCGGGCTCTATACCCCCGATCTGTGAGAGGCCGGGCTCTATACCCCCGATCTGCGTCAGGCCGAGCTCTATACCCCCGATCTGCGAGAGGCCGAGCTCTATACCCCCGATCTGTGAGAAGCCGAGCTCTATACCCCCGATCTGCGAGAGGCCGAGCTCTATACCCCCGATCTGCGAGAGGCCGAGCTCTATACCCCCGATCTGTGAGAGGCCGAGCTCTATACCCCCGATCTGTGAGAGGCCGGGCTCTATACCCCCGATCTGTGAGAGGCCGGGCTCTATACCCCCGATCAGCATGAGGCCGAGCTCTATACCCCCGATCAGCATGAGGTCGAGCTCTATACCCCCGATCTGTGAGAGGCCGAGCTCTATACCCCCGATCTGTGAGAGGCCGAGCTCTATACCCCCGATCTGTGAGAGGCCGAGCTCTATACCCCCGATCTGTGAGAGGCCGAGCTCTATACCCCCGATCTGTGAGAGGCCGAGCTCTATACCCCCGATCTGTGAGAGGCCGAGCTCTATACCCCCGATCTGTGAGAGGCTGAGCTCTATACCCCCGATCTGTGAGAGGCCGAGCTCTATACCCCCGATCAGCATGAGGCCGAGCTCTATACCCCCGATCTGTGAGAGGCCGAGCTCTATACCCCCGATCTGTGAGAGGCCGAGCTCTATACCCCCGATCTGTGAGAGGCCGAGCTCTATACCCCCGATCTGTGAGAGGCCGAGCTCTATACCCCCGATCTGTGAGAGGCCGAGCTCTATACCCCCGATCTGTGAGAGGCCGAGCTCTATACCCCCGATCTGTGAGAGGCCGAGCTCTATACCCCCGATCTGTGTCAGGCCGAGCTCTATACCCCCGATCTGCGAGAGGCCGAGCTCTATACCCCCGATCTGTGAGAAGCCGAGCTCTATACCCCCGATCTGCGAGAGGCCGAGCTCTATACCCCCGATCTGCGAGAGGCCGAGCTCTATACCCCCGATCTGTGAGAGGCCGAGCTCTATACCCCCGATCTGTGAGAGGCCGGGCTCTATACCCCCGATCTGTGAGAGGCCGGGCTCTATACCCCCGATCAGCATGAGGCCGAGCTCTATACCCCCGATCAGCATGAGGTCGAGCTCTATACCCCCGATCTGTGAGAGGCCGAGCTCTATACCCCCGATCTGTGAGAGGCCGAGCTCTATACCCCCGATCTGTGAGAGGCCGAGCTCTATACCCCCGATCTGTGAGAGGCCGAGCTCTATACCCCCCCATCAGTGTCAGGCCGAGCTCTATACCCCCATCAGTGTCAGGCCGAGCTCTATACCCCCATCAGTGTCAGGCCGAGCTCTATAACCCGATCTGTGCCAGGCCGAGCTATATACCCCGATCTGGGGTGCTAGGGCTGTATACTCCTGACACTATGGGTGGGAAGCAAGTGGAATATAGGGGATGGAGTGGATGGATTATATAAGGGGTGGGGCTTATGAGAAGTGGGGGGGGTCAAATGGGCAGGGCAGGGTCTATCACCCCCCCCCCCCCAGTCCTTAAACTTCACCAGCCACCCCTGGAGACAAATACACACTATGGAGGGAAGTGCTTTGTTCATATTTCATGTCTGAGGTTTACAATCACTTTAACATTCATCTGAAATACTTCCCTGTCTGATATTATGATTATTATTATATAGAAATGGTCACTCTGTCTGTGACACATAAACTTAAAATAAAAAATTTCAAAAAATACAATTCAAATCAAAGGACATTTTTTATTTTTTATTTTATTCACCGCATTGGTGATCAAAGAAACACAAGTCATAGAAAAAAAGAACCATTTCTGTTCAGCCCTGCCGGGGGGGGGGGTGTACATGTCATACGTGGGGGAGGGGTGGGAGAGACGGGTGTACACCCGGGAGGATGGTGATGGTCAACTAAACAGAAATGTAAAAAAAACAAAAACGAACTCTAGTGCTCCATCGGCTCCTCGGGTTTGTCGGCCACGTCCTCTGCGGGGGGCGCCACCTGCGGGGAGGAAATGAAAAGTTATGTATAATAATCACACAACACATAGCGACACCGAAAAGGCTAAATCCCCCCCACCACCACCACCACCTGTGTGGGCACTAAGAAAATACTGCTCAGAAGAAGAGGGGGGGGGGGGGGGGGGGAGAAATTTGTCTGAATGGGAAATGTATGACATCATCACCAACCTTCCTCTGCGGTCGCTCCTCCAGCCCTTCCAGGAATGACGCCACCTCGTCATCGTCATAGATGGTGAACTCCATCTCCTTCCCCACAATGCCGATGGAGACGTTCTGCAGACAGAAACAATCATGTGATTTCCCTCTCACCGATCATCGCTATTGGCTGATTCAGAACTCCGCCCACCACAGATACAAACACCAGAGCCAAACTTCACACGAGAGACCACAAACCCGACAGCCCCCCTCCCTGCGCCACACTGACAGCAAGGCCCCGCCCCTCCCTGCGCCACACTGACAGCAAGGCCCTGCGCCACACTGACAGCAAGGCCCCGCCCCTCCCTGCGCCACACTGGCAGCAAGGCCTCCCTGCGCCACACGTAGGCCTAGCAGACCCCTCCCTTCAAACTGTCAGCGAGGCCCCGCCCCTCCCTGTGCCACACTGGCAGCGGGTTACTTTCCATAACTCTGGGGTGAGGAAGAGGCAGCGGACTGAGCTAGTATCTTCCGACACAAATAAAACCTCCTTACCTGCCAACACGAGGCCATGTCTGTACCCTCCCTGCGCCACACTGGCAGCGAGGCCCCCCCCCCCCCTCATACTGGCTGGGCCGCCCTCTCCCTGCACATAAACTGGCAGCGAGGCCCCACCCTCCCTGCACCAAACTGGCAGCGAGGCCCCACCCCTCCCTGGCCTAGCCGGCCCCTCCCTGGCTTAGCCGGCCCCTCCCTGGCTTAGCCGGCCCCTCCCTTCACCAAACTGGCAACGAGGCCCCCCTCCCTGTGCTACACTGGCCAACCCCTCCCTGCCTCACACTGGTCAGGCCGACCTCCCCTGCGCCAAAATGGCAGCGAGGCCCCGCCCCTCCCTGCACCACACTGGCCTAGCCTACACCTCACTTTACCAAACTGACAACAAGCCGCCCCCCCCCCCCCACGCTACTCTGGCCGGGCCGACCTTTCCCTGCGCCACACTGGCAACGAGGCCCCCCTCCCTGCGCCACACTGGCCGAACCCTCCCTGCACCAAACTGGCAGCGAGGCCCCGTCCCTCCCTGCACCACACTGGCCTAGCCGACACCTCACTTTACCAAACTCACAACGAGCCGGGCTGACACTGGCCGGGCCGACCTTTCCCTTCGCCACACTGGCAACGAGGCCCCCCCCCCCGCCTCATAAAACATCCCGTCAACACAACATCCCGTCAACACAACATCCCCCGAGCCGACGTCACATCTACATTCCAAACCCAAAAAAATGGAAAGTCACATGACTGGGAGATGTGATGTCACCTTATTGGTTGGGGGGGTTGGGGGCAGGGAGATGTGAAGTCACCTTAGTAGTCAAGTCTTGTTCTGCAGGAAGAGTCTCTCTGAGGGCGCGCAGTCCGTGCTTCACAAGCTCATTCAGATTACCTGTACGGGAATAACCAATCACACGGGTCAGGGACAAGATTAAAGTACAGATTTTGCCTTCCAATTACCGCCCCCCCCCCCCCCCCCCACACACACACACACACACACACAATACCCTGGACTCACAATCGCTGAACTCCGTCATGCGTCTCTCCAGGTAGGTGCGGGCGGACTGGGAGCGCGCCCCGATGGACATGGCCCTGCAGTCGAAGTAGTTTGCAGAGGGGCAAGTCTGGAAGATGTGGGGCCCCATGTCCTGCCGAGGGGGAGACACAACAATGTGTTATCATTACAAGGAAGAGGACCTGTCACCTCAGAAAATGGAGATGTTATTTATTCCAAGATCTAAACAAACATTTGTCAAAATATCTGAATCTATATATATATAAAACACAACGTGTGTGTGTGTATGTATGTATGTATGTATGTTCCAGCATCACGTCCAAACGGCTAAAGATATTAACATGAAACTTGGCACACATGTTACTTATATGTCAGCAACAAACATAGGATAGGTGGTTTTACCCTTACCCACCCCCATTTGCCATGGTCGGGGTTTTTCTTTAAAGTCCCATTCAACTCTATGGGAAATACATCTTACTTCATAACTTCCAAACGGCTGTAGATATTTCCATAACACTTGGTCACATGTTACTTATATGTCCACTTACACTATAGGATAGTTCATTTATCCCTTATCTCCCCCCATTTGTGAGGGTCGGGGTTTGGTTTAAAGTCCCATGCAAATCAATGGGAAATGTTCCCACATAACTTCTGTACGCCTGGAGATATTTCAATAATACCTGCTACACATATTACTTATATGCCAAACAAAAATATATGACAGTTACATTAACCCTTACCTACACCCTTATATAAAAGATGGGTATATTTATATTACTATGATTTTCCTCCCCAAAAGGTTAAGATAGGAAGACCGGGCAACGCCGGGTATTCAGCTAGTTTTATAAAAGGGCAAAATAAGATTTCACCATGAGAAATCCTAGAAAAATTATTTTAACATCTCCTGCCTGAGATAAAAAGTAACATTGTTTATAAACATTGATCAGACAGGATGTTGGGAGAAATACAAAGTAACATTCTATCTCCCGCATGATCAATGTTTATAAACAATGTTACTTTGCATCTCCTGTCTGATCAAGGTTTATAAACAATGCTTCGTATATCTAACATTATTTATAAACATTGATCAGACAGGAGATAGAGATACAAAGTAACATTGTTTATAAACATTGATCAGACAGGAGATAGAGATACAAAGTAACATTGTTTATAAACATTGATCAGACGGGAGATAGAGATACAAAGTAACATTGTTTATAAACATTGATCAGACGGGAGAGAGAGAGATACAAAGTAACATTGTTTATAAACATTGATCAGACGGGAGAGAGAGATACAAAGTAACATTGTTTATAAACATTGATCAGACAGGAGATAGAGAGATACAAAGTAACATTGTTTATAAACATTGATCAGACGGGAGATAGAGATACAAAGTAACATTGTTTATAAACATTGATCAGACGGGAGATAGAGATACAAAGTAACATTGTTTATAAACATTGATCAGACGGGAGATAGAGAGATACAAAGTAACATTGTTTATAAACATTGATCAGACAGGAGATAGAGAGATACAAAGTAACATTGTTTATAAACATTGATCAGACGGGAGATAGATTGTTACTTTGTATTTCTCATCTCCCGTTTTGGAAACAAACTCTCTCTCTAAGGTTTTTAAACACAGTGTCACACAGTCTCATTGGACAGCGGCAGCTTCTGCAGTTATACCATTTACACAGCAACTCCCAGCTGTCATTTTGACAGCCAGAAATAGCCAGCAAGAGTATGGGAGGAGCGGCAGCGAGGGGAGGAATGACGTGTGTATGTTGAAGATTTCCGGAGTGTAGAACGTCCACAATTAGTAAATCTCCACTAGGAGGAGTTCCCGTGACTTTCAGGATTTCTTTTCTGGGGTGAAGACCAATCACCTTCCACCCCCACAGACCAATCACCTTCCACCCCCACAGACCCGACTACTTACATCATAGCCCGCGATCAGCAGCCCCACTCCGTAAGGTCTCCGCCCATAGCGCTGGGTTGGAACTTGGGTTTCTGGACAAAGATTAAGAAGAAAAATTCACAGAAGAAAAAATGGCAACACGACATTCTACCGCCCAATATAAGAGACGGAAGGGGTCAGCAGCAGGTCATCGATCAAACATCACACTTCTTGTAGATCGACTGAGAAGAATTTCCCATCCTCACCCAAAATCCATATTTAAAGTGGAACTAAACTTCCCGCGCCTCGGCCCTCCCGATACCAGGGCGCTTCCCACGCTTAGTCACCCTTCATATGTTAGATCAGCGTTTCTCAACTCCAGTCCTTAAGGTGCTCCAACAGGCAGGGATGGACTGGCCATTGGGACTACAGGGAGTTTCCCGGTGGGCCGATGGCTCAGTGGGCCGGCTTCAGTGACAGCGGACCGCCGCCCCCCTCCGCTCCTCTGTCTCTCCCTCCCAGCAGAGCTCACCTCCTCTCCCTCCCCACAGCGCTCACCTGGGGGGGACAAAGAAGCAGGGGGAGGACCAGAGGAGCAGGGGGGACAACAGAGGAGCATGGGGGAGGGGACAGACAGCTGACTCAACAGCTATGGCCTGGGAGTTTCTCACTTCTGCCTAATCTTTTCCCATAAGGGGGGGGCACCCAACTGATTCTTTGCCCCGGGTGAAATAATGTCTAGCTTCCCCACTGGTACTGCATATAAGAGTACCAGTACCAGCCGTTCTACTCTAATAAAGTAGAACGGCTAGTGGCTAGTGAAGGGGGAGAGGGGGCTTGGGTGGCCGGGGGGGGGGGGGTGCGGGAGTTGTACGGCCGCCATGGGAGAGACCTGTCAAAGTGGGCCCGTCTGGATGAAGTCCAGGGCCAAATTTTTGTCCCAGTCCAGCCCTGCCAACAGGTCATGTTTTCAGGATTTCCCTCAGATGAAACGGCTGTGGTAATTACTAAAGAAGTGAAACTGATCAAAACACCTGTGCAAAATAATGGTAAGGCTGAAAACATGACCTGTTGGGGCGCCTTGAGAACTGGAGTTGAGAAACACTGTTTATATATATATAAATTACATGTGAGATTGGGAGGGGCTGAGCGCCCCCGCTGCATTGTGACATCACTCAGTGAGATCTCGCAGACGCGGTACATAGAAGGATACTGCTTCCAATCAGAGACACCAGACGGGAGACCGGGAGCGGGCGATCGAAGACAAACCGCGAATCCAGACACTCCTGACGCATGAAGTTACTGCAAAATAAACACCAGACAGTTATACCCGTCACCGGGGGAAAGTGTCCCGACTCCACCCCCTGCGCCCCCAACGGAGGAAAGTCATACCAGAGCAGCCGGGCGTCAGCGGTGAGACCAGCGATGGAAATGCCGACGTGATTGTCCACATTGAGGATCTTCTTCTGATGAGCGGCCAATTCTGACTGAGCTCTCTGTACAACACAGCAATCCATCATCACCAGAGGAGCTTACACTCTAATGTCCCCTCCCCCCACAGCCACATCAGTCTCTGTACAGAGGAGCTTACACTCTAATGTCCCCTCCCCCCACAGTCACATCAGTCTCTGTACAGAGGAGCTTACACTCTAATGTCCCCTCCCCCCACAGTCACATCAGTCTCTGTACAGAGGAGCTTACACTCTAATGTCCCCTCCCCCCACAGTCACATCAGTCTCTGTACAGAGGAGCTTACACTCTAATGTCCCCTCCCCCCCTACAGTCACATCAGTCTCTGTACAGAGGAGCTTACACTCTAATCCCCCCTCCCCCCCACAGTCACATCAGTCTCTGTACAGAGGAGCTTACACTCTAATCCCCCCTCCCCCCCACAGTCACATCAGTCTCTGTACAGAGGAGCTTACACTCTAATGTCCCCTCCCCCACAGTCACATCAGTCTCTGTACAGAGGAGCTTACACTCTAATCCCCCCTCCCCCCACAGTCACACACACTAAAGCACCAATTCAGTCAGAATACTTTATTTTTGAATTATAAAAATAAATGTGTGGCCCCTGCAGGAGATCCACAGAATCATCACATCCAGAGCCGGGGCTGCTACTGAATCCATGATCCAAGTGCTGCGAGAGTGCTCTGACCCCGCCCCCCCCCCCCCCCTCCCATATGCTTTGCCCTTATTTATTTCTCTGACAGCCAACTGTGTGACGTTTCTGGTGTGTGGAGCGCCCCCTATGGGAAGGTTGTCCCGCCTCTGAGGAATAAACTGACCTTTAGAGCTACGAGGACGGCGTGAGTCTTGGACTTGAGCCCCACGGTGGCGGAGCCTTGCTTCACCGCTTCCATCGCATACTCGATCTGATGGATCCGGCCCTGGAGAGGAGGCAACAAATCAGAACCTCTCATCATACAGGGGGAGGGGCATGAATCAGGGGGGGAGGGGCGAGGTATAAACACATTTTATAGAATATTCATTTATTGAAAACTGAACGTGACGATTCCAACCTCCTGATTCTTATAGAAGGAGAAGGAAATGTGAACTGTTCTACCTGTACAAGGTACGCCGCCTAAACGCATCCCTCTCCCGTGCCCAAACCCCTCCCCTTCCAGCTCACCTCCCTACCAGTGCCTAAACCCCTCCCCTTCCAGCCCGCATCCCTCTCCCGTGCCTACACCCCTCCCCTTCCAGCCCACCTCCCTACCTGTGCCTAAACCCCTCCCCTTCTAGCCCGCATCCCTCTCCCGTGCCTAAACCCCCCCTCCTTCCAGCCCACCTCCCTACCTGTGCCTAAACCCCTCCCCTTCTAGTCCACCTCCCTACCAGTGCCTAAACCCCTCCCCTTCCAGTGCCTAAACCCTCCCCTTCCAGCCCACCTCCCTACCAGTGCCTAAACCCCTCCCCTTCCAGTGCCTAAACCCCTCCTGTTCCAGCCCACCTCCCTACCAATACCTAAACCCCTCCCCTTCCAGCTCACCTCCCTACCACTGCTAAACCCCTCCCCTTTCAGCCCACCTCCCTATGAGTGCCTAAACCCCTCCCCTTCCAGCCCACCTCCCTACCAGTGCCTAAACACCCCTCCCCCTTCCAGCCCACCTCCCTACCAGTGCCTAAACCCCTCCCCCTTCCAGCCCACCTCCCTACCAGTGCCAAAACCCTTCCCCTTCCAGCCCACCTCCCTACCAGTGCCTAAACCCCTCCCCTTCCAGCCCACCTCCCTACCAGTGCCTAAATCCCTCCCCTTGAAGCCCACCTCCCTACCTGTGCCTAAACCCCTCCCCTTCTAGCCCGCATCCCTCTCCCGTGCCTAAACCCCCCCTCCTTCCAGCCCACCTCCCTACCTGTGCCTAAACCCCTCCCCTTCTAGTCCACCTCCCTACCAGTGCCTAAACCCCTCCCCTTCCAGTGCCTAAACCCTCCCCTTCCAGCCCACCTCCCTACCAGTGCCTAAACCCCTCCCCTTCCAGTGCCTAAACCCCTCCTGTTCCAGCCCACCTCCCTACCAATACCTAAACCCCTCCCCTTCCAGCTCACCTCCCTACCACTGCTAAACCCCTCCCCTTTCAGCCCACCTCCCTATGAGTGCCTAAACCCCTCCCCTTCCAGCCCACCTCCCTACCAGTGCCTAAACACCCCTCCCCCTTCCAGCCCACCTCCCTACCAGTGCCTAAACCCCTCCCCCTTCCAGCCCACCTCCCTACCAGTGCCAAAACCCTTCCCCTTCCAGCCCACCTCCCTACCAGTGCCTAAACCCCTCCCCTTCCAGCCCACCTCCCTACCAGTGCCTAAATCCCTCCCCTTGAAGCCCACCTCCCTACCTGTGCCTAAACCCCTCCCCTTCTAGCCCGCATCCCTCTCCCGTGCCTAAACCCCTCCCCTTCCAGCCCGCATCCCTCTCCCGTGCCTAAACCCCTCCCCTTCTAGTCCACCTTCCTACCAGTGCCTAAACCCCTCCCCATGGCAAAAATAAATAAACCTCCACTTCCAGGTCGCACGCGGTCAGCGAGGTCGCACACTAGGGTGGGGGTGTTCAGTCACAACAGATCTTTGTGTTCCATCGCTCCTCCATACAATCCCCCCCCCTCCCCCGATGATGGAGGGGTGTGACACGTCTCTCTGATCTCCGGGACACCCCATGACAGACACACAAGGAGGCCGTTGTCTCCGGTGCCGCATCAAACCGCCGCGTCAGCTTTTATCTGAATGTGCCGCCGGCTTCCATTCTGGAGGATCACAAGGCGTCTCCGGGGGACGAATCATGTTTGGGGGCGGAGCCTCAGAGGAGAGAATTGTGCGATACATAAAATGCGTTCAGACAAAAAGGCGGAGCTTACCTGGGGGCTCCAGACCGTCACATCGTTATCATACTGATTGCGAAACTGAAAAAGAAAAAAAGAAAGTCATCGGATCTCATCAATCAAAAAAATCACCCGCAGAGAAAACGTCCTCCCCTCCCCCGACACCATCTATTCCACATAACCAATCCATCCCGGGAGACGGGCGCCCGCTACGCACAGCTTTATATAGCTGAACTCCGGCTACAAAAAATATCATTACATCCCAACACAGCATATAAAACGCTCTGCACACCCAGATATTACCTTGTAAAAGTGTTACATTGTATTTTTGTAGAGAACATATTATATAGCGCAGGGGTCCTCAAACTTTTTAAACAGGGGGCCAGTTCACTGTCCCTCAGATTGTTGGGGGACCGGATCAATGCAGCCTCATAAATGCCCAACAATGCAGCCTCACCAGTGCCCAGCAATGCAGCCTGCCCTGTGCCCAGTAATGCAGTCAGCCTCTTCAGTGCCCAGCAATGCAGCCTGACCTGTGCCCAAAAGGCCAGAAGGGCTGGGCAAAAGACCTTGGTGGGCCATATCTGGCCCACGGGCCGTAGTTTGAGGACCCCTGATATAGCGGCTACACCATCACTTCATCACGTTTATTTGGGATTTGTATTTGTTTTTACTACAATTATATTGATAAAAAAAAAAATCGTACTTTTTTTTCCCCCACGCTCTAATATATACACATTTTCAGCTACTATAATTTTCTCTCTTTTTTTTTTTTAAATGTATCACTTTGGGTGGGGGGGGGGGGGGGGGGGGTATGGTTGTCGGTATTTTGACCCAATGATTATAAATAGAGGTCGACCGATATGGGTTTTTCTCTGGCCGATACCGATGCCGATATTTCAAAATTGGGGCGGCCGATGGCCGATATTTTAGGCCGATATTTGCGGCCGATTTTCTTTTTTTTTTTATTATCTCAGAAAATCTAGGTTGGGGAGGAGGTTATTGTTTAGGGTGGAGAGGTGGAGTGCAGCCTATCAGTGTCCATCAGTGCCACCTCATTAGTGTCCACCAGTTCAGCCTGTAAGTGCACCCCTCATCAGTGCCTACCAGTTCAGACCATTAGTGTCCATCTCTGTACCCGCCTCCTCCACAGCCACCTCTCTGTACCCCACTCCTCTACAGCCACCTCTCTGTACCCCACTCCTCTACAGCCACCTCTCTGTACCCCACTCCTCTACAGCCACCTCTCTGTACCCCACTCCTCTACAGCCACCTCTCTGTACCCCACTCCTCTACAGCCACCTCTCTGTACCCGCCTCCTCCACAGCCACCTCTCTGTACCCCACTCCTCTACAGCCACCTCTCTGTACCCCACTCCTCTACAGCCACCTCTCTGTACCCCACTCCTCTACAGCCACCTCTCTGTACCCCACTCCTCTACAGCCACCTCTCTGTACCCCACTCCTCTACAGCCACCTCTCTGTACCCCACTCCTCTACAGCCACCTCTCTGTACCCGCCTCCTCCACAGCCACCTCTGTACCCCACTCCTCTACAGCCACCTCTCTGTACCCCACTCCTCTACAGCCACCTCTCTGTACCCCACTCCTCTACAGCCACCTCTCTGTACCCCACTCCTCTACAGCCACCTCTCTGTACCCCCTCCTCTACAGCCACCTCTCTGTACCCCACTCCTCTACAGCCACCTCTCTGTACCCCACTCCTCTACAGCCACCTCTCTGTACCCCACTCCTCTACAGCCACCTCTCTGTACCCCCTCCTCTACAGCCACCTCTCTGTACCCCACTCCTCTACAGCCACCTCTCTGTACCCGCCTCCTCCACAGCCATGTGTTGTGGAGAGGGGTGGGTGGTGCTGGGCATGGGTGGGGATGCATTGTGGAGAGGGGTGGATGGTGCTGGGCGTGGGTGGGGATGCGATGCGGTGATGCGTTGTGGAGAGGGGTGGGTGGGAATGCTTTGTGGAGAGGGATGGATGGTGCTGGGCGTGGGTGGGGATGTGTTGTGTAGAGGGATGGATGGTGCTGGGCGTGGGTGGGGATGTGTTGTGTAGAGGGATGGATGGTGCTGGGCGTGGGTGGGGATGCGATGCGGTGATGCGTTGTGGAGAGGGGTGGGTGGGAATGCTTTGTGGAGAGGGATGGATGGTGCTGGGCGTGGGTGGGGATGTGTTGTGTAGAGGGATGGATGGTGCTCGGCATGGGTGGGGATGTGTTGTGTAGAGGGATGGATGGTGCTGGGCGTGGGTGGGGATGTGTTGTGTAGAGGGGTGGATGGTGCTGGGCATGGGTGGGGATGTGTTGTGGAGAGGGATGAATGGTGCTGGGCGTGGGTGGGGATGCGTTGTGGAGAGGGGTGGGTGGTGCTGGGCGTGGGTGGGGATGCATTGTGGAGAGGGGTGGGTGGTGCTGGGCGTGGGTGGGGATGCATTGTGGAGAGGGGTGGGTGGTGCTGGGCGTGGGTGGGGATGCATTGTGGAGAGGGGTGGGTGGTGCTGGGCGTGGGTGGGGATGCATTGTGGAGAGGGGTGGGTGGGGATGCATTGTGGGATGGATGGTGCTGGACGTGGGTGGGGATGCGTTGTGGAGAGGGGTGGGTGGTGCTGGGCGTGGGTGGGGATGTGTTGTGGAGAGGGATGAATGGTGCTGGGCGTGGGTGGGGATGCGTTGTGGAGAGGGGTGGGTGGTGCTGGGCGTGGGTGGGGATGCATTGTGGAGAGGGGTGGGTGGTGCTGGGCGTGGGTGGGGATGCATTGTGGAGAGGGGTGGGTGGTGCTGGGCGTGGGTGGGGATGCATTGTGGAGAGGGGTGGGTGGGGATGCATTGTGGGATGGATGGTGCTAGGCGTGGGTGGGGATGCGTTGTGGAGAGGGTGGATGGTGCTAGGCGTGGGTGGGGATGCATTGTGGAGAGGGGTGGGTGGGGATGCATTGTGGGATGGATGGTGCTGGACGTGGGTGGGGATGCGTTGTGGAGAGGGGTGGGTGGTGCTGGGCGTGGGTGGGGATGCATTGTGGAGAGGGGTGGGTGGGGATGCATTGTGGGATGGATGGTGCTGGACGTGGGTGGGGATGCGTTGTGGAGAGGGGTGGGTGGTGCTGGGCGTGGGTGGGGATGCATTGTGGAGAGGGGTGGGTGGGGATGCATTGTGGGATGGATGGTGCTGGACGTGGGTGGGGATGCGTTGTGGAGAGGGGTGGGTGGTGCTGGGCGTGGGTGGGGATGCATTGTGGAGAGGGGTGGGTGGGGATGCATTGTGGGATGGATGGTGCTGGACGTGGGTGGGGATGCGTTGTGGAGAGGGGTGGGTGGTGCTGGGCGTGGGTGGGGATGCATTGTGGAGAGGGGTGGGTGGGGATGCATTGTGGGATGGATGGTGCTGGACGTGGGTGGGGATGCGTTGTGGAGAGGGGTGGGTGGTGCTGGGCGTGGGTGGGGATGCGTTGTGGAGAGGGGTGGGTGGGGATGCATTGTGGGATGGATGGTGCTGGACGTGGGTGGGGATGCGTTGTGGAGAGGGGTGGGTGGTGCTGGGCGTGGGTGGGGATGTGTTGTGGAGAGGGATGAATGGTGCTGGGCGTGGGTGGGGATGCGTTGTGGAGAGGGGTGGGTGGTGCTGGGCGTGGGTGGGGATGCATTGTGGAGAGGGGTGGGTGGGGATGCATTGTGGGATGGATGGTGCTGGACGTGGGTGGGGATGCGTTGTGGAGAGGGGTGGGTGGTGCTGGGCGTGGGTGGGGATGTGTTGTGGAGAGGGATGAATGGTGCTGGGCGTGGGTGGGGATGCGTTGTGGAGAGGGGTGGGTGGTGCTGGGCGTGGGTGGGGATGCGTTGTGGAGAGGGGTGGGTGGTGCTGGGCGTGGGTGGGGATGCATTGTGGAGAGGGGTGGGTGGGGATGCATTGTGGGATGGATGGTGCTGGACGTGGGTGGGGATGCGTTGTGGCGGGGCACGGCTGGCGGCGCAATGCCAGTGAAATCTATGTCCCTTCTGTGGTGGCCGTGCAGATGGAGGAATCAGATACATGGGAGTGGGGTCAGTACTGCAGGGCAGGCGGCCATGCGGGCCGGACACTTTAGCCGCTAATCGGCCGATTCTTTCACAAAAACTATAAAAAATATCTAATTATAAATGCAATTATTTTTATATTTTGTTCTTAGAAGAAGCTTGTTGAGGCGAGTGAGTGAGTGAAAAATTTATATAGCAGCTAGGCTTAGCATAACCAGATTGTGGAAGACTGATAGGCCCCCCACCGTCGAAAATACTTTAGACTTGGTAAACCTCCATTACGGATATGAGTTGACTCTAGCATCCAGCGCTGGCAATGTGAATAAGGGTAAGGCCATTTGGTCACAATGGGAAAGGTGGTCTGGAGCAGCAAAATTTTTAGGATTAATATCTATAACTTTTTTAGAATGAATGTTTTTTCTCTTTGTGATGTATTGACAAGTTAGACCCTGATTGCCTTAACTTGATGTTATGTAGGTTTCACTCCGAGCGACCATAACCTGCCTCCAGGTAACAAAAGTGGTCCCATTAGGGGTTCCTGGGGGTGGATCGTGTCCACTTACTATATCGACCTATATGTAATGTGAAATTTTGAAAACTTCCTGTTATCAGTTTTTTTAACCTGTTTGTGTTTAACCACTTCCATACCAGGCACTTACGCAGCTTCCCGCCCAAGCCAATTTTCAGCTTTCAGCACTGTCGCACTTTGTACCCAAACAAAATTGGCGTCCTTTTTTCCCCACAAATAGAGATTTCTTTTGGCGGTATTTGATCACCTCTGCGATTTTTTTTTTGCGCAACAACTAAAAAAAGGCTGAAAATTTGGAAAAAAAAATACGTTTTTATTTTTTTCTGTTAATTTTTTTGTAAATAAGTTTTCTCTTTCAATTACGGGCACTGATATGGCGGCACTAATGGGCACCGATGAGATGGCACTGATGGACATCGATGAGGTAGTACTGACGGGCACAGATGAGGTGGCACTGATTGGCGGCGCTGGTATGCGACACTGATGGGCACACATAGGCGGCACAGATGGGCACTCATGGGCGGCACAGATGGGCACTCATGGGCGGCACAGATGGGCACTCATGGGCGGCACAGATGGGCACTCATGGGCGGCACAGATGGGCACTCATGGGCGGCACAGATGGGCACTCATGGGCGGCACTTATGGATAATTATGGGTGGCACAGATGGGCACTGATAGGTGGGCACTGGGCATGGATGGGCACTGTGGTGGCACTGATGGACACTGGGGTGGCGCTGATGGACACTGGGGTGGCAGCACTGATTTTTGCCAGGTTGCCAGTCAGTGCCCATTTGTGGGCACTGACAGGCATCTTTTTTCTTTTTTTTAATGCTTTTTTTTTTAGACTTTTTTTTTTTTTTTTTTTTTGCCCACCCTGGTGGTCCAGTGTGGCGATCCGAGGAGGGGCTGCGCTGATAAACAATCAGCGCAAACCCCCGTCAGGAGAGCCGCCGATCGGCTCTCCTCTACTCGTGTCTGTCAGACGCGAGTGAGGAAGAGACATCGGCGGCTCTTCCTGTTTACATCGTGATCAGCCGTGATTGGACACGGCTGATCACGTGGTAAAGAGTCTCCGCCGGAGGCGCTTTACCGAGATCGGAGATGCAGGGTGTCAGACTGACACCCCGCATCACCGATCGCCGCGATGCGCGCCCCCACGGGCGCTCGGCATGAAATCCTGGAGGACGTTCTAGAACGTCCTGTCAGGATTTCATAACCACTTCCCGGACGTAAATCGGCCATAGGCCGGGCGGGAAGTGAGACGTTTGTTACCGTCTCTTAATGTATGATAACGCTATACAATGTATGTCTATATTTATCTTGTTTATGATAAACTTCAATAAAAATCTATTGTTGGGAAAAACGTATATAGCGCTGCACATGCGAACTGAATCGCCTCTGGGCGCTTGTTTGTCCATTTCTCCCTTGACCTCAGAAGAGATGGGTTTTGATCTTTCTCCAAAAGGCCAAGTGGTTCTCCTCCAACCGAATGGAGGTTGGTAAAGCGTTCCATAGTCTGGGTCCTTGGACAGCGAATCTTCTTTCTCCTTTGGACTTGTATTTGGAGTAAATTTTGCTTGGAGGATCGCAGAGCGCGATTGGGGTTGTAGGCTTTTATTTTGTTGCATAGATATTGGGGGGCATTTCCCCAAATACATTTATGCGTTAGACAGTGATTTTGAAAGTGATTCTGTCTTTCACTGGTAACCAATGAAGGGATCTCAGTGAAGGGATCTCAGTGAAGGGTTCTCAGTGAAGGGTTCTCAGTGAAGGGATCTCAGTGAAGGGATCTCAGTGAAGGGATCTCAGTGAAGGGATCTCAGTGAAGGGATCTCAGTGAAGGGATCTCAGTGAAGGGATCTCAGTGAAGGGATCTCAGTGAAGGGTTCTCAGTGAAGGGATCTCAGTGAAGGGATCTCAGTGAAGGGATCTCAGTGAAGGGTTCTCAGTGAAGGGTTCTCAGTGAAGGGATCTCAGTGAAGGGATCTCAGTGAAGGGATCTCAGTGAAGGGTTCTCAGTGAAGGGATCTCAGTGAAGGGATCTCAGTGAAGGGATCTCAGTGAAGGGATCTCAGTGAAGGGTTCTCAGTGAAGGGTTCTCAGTGAAGGGTTCTCAGTGAAGGGATCTCAGTGAAGGGATCTCAGTGAAGGGATCTCAGTGAAGGGATCTCAGTGAAGGGATCTCAGTGAAGGGATCTCAGTGAAGGGATCTCAGTGAAGGTGAGATTGATTCCCATGTTTTTTCCCAGTCACCAGACGCGCGGCCGTGTTCTGCACGACTTGTAGACGAGCGATTTGGTACTTTGGGAGTCCGAGGTGGAGGGCATTTGCACAGTCAGGTCTGGAGTTTACAATCGCTCCCACCACGACTGCTACGTCTTCTTTGGGAATAAATGGAATAAGTCTGCGTAGGAGGCGTAGCAGATGGTGCGCTCCGCTGACTACTGACCCTATTTGTGCATCCATTGTCATGTAGGAGTCAAAGATGACTCCAAGACTTTTGACTTTGGCGCTAGGGGTGATGATTTTTCCCAGAATGGGCGGCGGTGTCCAGGTTTTTGCCAGTTGATTCTTCCGTTTGGTGTGAAACAGGAGAAGTTCTGTTTTCGCTCCGTTGAGTTTGAGATAACTCTTTGTCATCCAGTTCTCTATCAAAGAGACATTTCTCTAGATTGAGGTGATGATCTTTTTTATTGCAGATGCGGAAATACAGTTGTGTGTCATCTGCATAGGAGTGGTAGAGCAGCTTTTGGCTGCTGATGATTTCAAAAAGAGGGCGGAGATAGATATTAAACAATACCGGCGACAGAGGTGATCCTTGAGGGACTCCGCATGACACCGTGCGTTTTTCACAAGTGAATGGTCCCAGTTTCACCACTTGTGATCGGTTTTCCAAAAAGTTGGAGAACCAAGATAAGTCACATTCCGCGACTCCGGCTACTTCAGCTAGCGGAATAAGCAATAGTTTGTGGTCAACCGTATCGAAAGCTGCGCTAAGGTCCAACAGTACCAGAAGACAAGATTCTCCTTCGTCTGCGGACTCGAGAGCATCGTCCCAGGGGAGGGGGGGGTGAGAGAGGGAAGGGGGGGGTGAGAGAGGGGAGGGGGGCGGGGTGAGAGAGGGGGAGGGGGGGGGTGAGAGAGGGAGGAGGGGGGGGGGTGATAGAGAGGAAGGGGGTGGGGGTGAGAGAGAGGGAGGGGGGGGGGGAGAGGGGGGGGGGGTGAGAGAGGGGGGGGGGGGGAGAGAGGGTGAGAGAGGGGAGGGGGGGGGGGGGGGGGGGGGGGTGAGAGAGGGGAGGGGGGGTGAGAGAGAGGGGAGGGGGGTGAGAGAGGGGAGGGGGGGGTGAGAGAGGGGAGGGGGGGGGGGGGGGGGGTGAGAGAGGGGAGGGGGGGGTGAGAGAGGGGAGGGGGGGGGGGTGAGAGAGAGGGGAGGGGGGGGGGGTGAGAGAGGGGAGGGGGGGGGGTGAGAGAGGGGAGGGGGGGGGGGTGAGAGAGGGGAGGGGGGGTGAGGAGAGAGGGGAGGGGTGGAGAGAGGAAAGTCCCGCACTGAACAGACATGAAATGGCAGAAAACGATCCCCGAGAGCCAAAAAGACTCAAAGTAAAAGCCAAAAAAGACCCCTTACAGTAGCGATTATTTGCTCCTTTTGTACTTATTTTTGTTTTTTTACCCCCCCCCCCCCCATTATGTTACTTAACATCTCAGGCCAGGTCTTCCCTACAGTCAAGCATGGTGGGGGGAGGGTCACGGTCTGGGGCTGCCGGCACTGGGGGGCTACAGATCATTGAGGGGACCATGAATGCCAACATGTTCTGTGACATACTGAAGCAGAGCATGATCCCCCTCCCTTCAGAGACTGGACCGCAGGGTAGTATTCCAACATGATAACCTCCCCAAACACACCTCCAAGACCACCACTGCCTTGCTAAAGAAGCTGAGGGTAAAGGTGATGGACTGGCCAAGCGTCTCCAGACCTAAACCCTACTGATCATCTGTGGGGGGAAGGGGGAGGAGCGCAAGGTCTCCAACACCCACCAGCTCTGTGATGTCATCATGGGGGAGGGGAAGAGGACTCCGGTGACAACCTGTGAAGCTCTGCTGACCTCCATGCCCAAGAGGGTAAAAAATAATGGCGGCCGCACAAAATATTAAGACTTTGGGCCCCAATTTGGAGATTTTCACTTAGGGGTGTACTGACTTTTGTTTCCAGCGGTTTAGACAATAATGGCTGTGTGTTGAGTTATTTTGAGGGGACGGCAAATTGTTGGGGGAGGGTCACCGCTCAATATTTCCTCAGTACAGGAAGTGATTGGACACAGACACGGCTCCGCCTCCAGCGTGACACCCCCCAGATGTGGGGGTTGGGAGCTCTTTGTATAAAGACCAGAGCTAGGGGTAGGATCATAGGACAGGAGGCCGCAGTGCTGAGTGATGACTCCTCCATGGAGGGAAATTGAACCCCTCATAATGGGGGGGGATCATAGGACAGGAGGCCGCAGTGCTGAGTGATGACTCCTCCATGGAGGGAATTTGAACCCCTCATTATATCGGGGGGGTCACCCCGCCATCTTATTAAAGGGGAACTCCAGACAAAGCTGTGATTTCAGTTGTGGGCGGAGTGTGGAAGGTTTAGCTCCTCCTACGAGGTTTTATTGCTCTCTGTGTCCCCAGTGAGGGGATTTGGTCTCAGTGACCCCAGCAGGCCCCATTGTGACCCACCAACCTCCCTATCACCTCTCCCAGCGGTGGGCCGGCCCTGCGGGCAGTGTGGTGCCGGTGATTTGTGTGGTAGGGGTCCCCCTCTCTCCCCGGACTCACCATGCTGATCTTCCGGCCGAGCTGTGCTGAATAATGCCGGAAATCGGCGCTCAACTATTCCGGACTGAGCTCTCCGCCCCGCCCCCCGCAGACCCGACCAATCCACTCCTCTCCGCCGCGTCACATGACTTCATTCATCCGGGTTTCTTTTTTTCCCCTCTAATATAAACTTTATTGACAGCTCTCCGCTCTGTACACTGTGCAGCTTCTAAGCTTGCTTTTTTTTTAGTATATTAGTGAAAACTTTATTTGTACTCCTCAATGTGAACAGGCAGTGTGCAGCTCTCTGGGGGGGGGAGGGGAAGGGGGTCACTGAGGGGCTCCGCACCACAAATCCCAGCTCCAGCCAGAACCGGGGGGAGCGGGGGAGGGTCAGGCCCTCTATAGGCCCCAGGACAGGAAGTGAGGGGAAATCCAAAATCATACCGTTGTCACCAAAACAGGAAGTGAGGGGAAATCTTCCAATATGGACGCATTACATCCTCCTGACCCCCACACCCTACATTACATCCTCCTGACCCCCCACACCCTACATTACATCCTCCTGACCCCCCACACCCTACATTACATCCTCCTGACCCCCACACCTTACATTACATCCTCCTGACCCCCCCACACCCTACATTACATCCTCCTGACCCCCACACCCTACATTACATCCTCCTGACCCCCACACCTTACATTACATCCTCCTGACTCCCACACCTTACATTCTCCTGACCCCCCACCCTACATTACATCCTCCTGACCCCCACACCTTACATTACATCCTCCTGACCCCCCCACCCTACATTACATCCTCCTGACCCCCCACACCCTACATTACATCCTCCTGACCCCCCCACACCCTACATTACATCCTCCTGACCCCCACACCCTACATTACATCCTCCTGACCCCCCACACCCTACATTACATCCTCCTGACCCCCACACCTTACATTACATCCTCCTGACCCCCACACCCTACATTACATCCTCCTGACCCCCCACACCCTACATTACATCCTCCTGACCCCCACACCTTACATTACATCCTCCTGACCCCCACACCCTACATTACATCCTCCTGACCCCCCACACCCTACATTACATCCTCCTGACCCCACACCCTACATTACATCCTCCTGACCCCCCCACACCCTACATTACATCCCCCTGATCCCCACACCCTACATTACATCCTCCTGACCCCCACACCTTACATTACATCCTCCTGACCCCCACACCCTACATTACATCCTCCTGACCCCCACACCTTACATTACATCCTCCTGACCCCCACACCTTACATTACATCCTCCCGACCCCCCACACCTTACATTACATCCTCCTGACCCCCACACCCTACATTACATCCTCCTGACCCCCACACTCTACATTACATCCTCCTGACCCCCCACACCCTACATTACATCCTCCTGACCCCCCACACCCTACATTACATCCTTCTGACCCCCACACCCTGCATTACATCCTCCTGATCCCCCCACCCTGCATTACATCCTCCTGACCCCCCCACACCCTACATTACATCCTCCTGACCCCCACACTCTACATTACATCCTCCTGACCCCCACACCCTACATTACATCCTCCTGACCCCCACACCCTACATTACATCCTCCTGACCCCACACCCTACATTACATCCTCCTGACCCCCACACCTTACATTACATCCTCCTGACCCCCACCCTACATTACATCCTCCTGACCCCCACACCTTACATTACATCCTCCTGACCCCCACACCCTACATTACATCCTCCTGACCCCCACACTCTACATTACATCCTCCTGACCCCCACACCCTACATTACATCCTCCTGACCCCCAGACCCTACATTACATCCTCCTGACCCCCAGACCCTACATTACATCCTCCTGACCCCCCCACCCTACATTACATCCTCCTGACCCCCACACCCTACATTACATCATCCTGACCCCCACACCCTACATTACATCCTCCTGACCCCCACACCCTACATTACATCCTCCTGACCCCCACACCCTACATTACATCCTCCTGACCCCCACACCTTACATTACATCCTCCTGACCCCCCCCACACCCTACATTACATCCTCCTGACCCCCACACCCTACATTACATCCTCCTGACCCCCACACCCTACATCACATCCTCCTGACCCCCCCACACCCTACATTACATCCTCCTGACCCCCACACCCTACATTACATCCTCCTGACCCCCAGACCCTACATTACATCCTCCTGACCCCCACACCCTACATCACATCCTCCTGACCCCCCACACCCTACATTACATCCTCCTGACCCCCCCACACCCTACATTACATCCTCCTGACCCCCACACCCTACATTACATCCTCCTGACCCCCACACCTTACATTACATCCTCCCGACCCCCCACACCTTACATTACATCCTCCTGACCCCCACACCCTACATTACATCCTCCTGACCCCCACACCTTACATTACATCCTCCCGACCCCCCACACCTTACATTACATCCTCCTGACCCCCACACCTTACATTACATCCTCCTGACCCCCACACCCTACATTACATCCTCCTGACCCCCACACCTTACATTACATCCTCCTGACCCCCCCACCCTACATTACATCCTCCTGACCCCCACACCCTACATTACATCCTCCTGACCCCCACACCTTACATTACATCCTCATGACCCCCACACCTTACATTACATCCTCCTGACCCCCACACCTTACATTACATCCTCCTGACCCCCCCACCCTACATTACATCCTCCTGACCCCCACACCTTACATTACATCCTCCTGACCCCCACACCCTACATTACATCCTCCTGACCCCCCACACCCTACATTACATCCTCCTGACCCCCCACACCCTACATTACATCCTCCTGACCCCCACACACTCTACATTACATCCTCCTGACCCCCACACCTTACATTACATCCTCCTGACCCCCACACCTTACATTACATCCTCCTGACCCCACACCTTACATTACATCCTCCTGACCCCACACCCTACATTACATCCTCCTGACCCCCACACCTTACATTACATCCTCCTGACCCCCACACTCTACATTACATCCTCCTGACCCCACACCTTACATTACATCCTCCTGACCCCCACACTCTACATTACATCCTCCTGACCCCCGCACCCTACATTACATCCTCCTGACCCCCACACCCTACATTACATCCTCCTGACCCATACACCCTACATCACATCCTCCTGACCCCCACCACACCCTACATTACAGTCTCCTGACCCCACACCCTACATTACATCCTCCTGACCCCCACACCCTACATTACATCCTCCTGACCCCCACACCCTACATTACATCCTCCTGACCCCCACACCTTACATTACATCCTCCTGACCCCACACCCTACATTACATCCTCCTGACCCCCACACCCTACATTACATCCTCCTGACCCCCCCACCATACATTACATCCTCCTGACCCCCCACACCCTACATTACATCCTCCTGACCCCCACACCCTACATTACATCCTCCTGACCCCCACACTCTACATTACATCCTTCTGACCCCCACACCCTGCATTACATCCTCCTGACCCCACACCCCACATTACATCCTCCTGACCCCCACACCCTACATTACATTCTCCTGACCCCCCACCCTACATTACATCCTCCTGACCCCCACACCCTACATTACATCCTCCTGACCCCCACACTCTGCATTACATCCTCCTGACCCCCTACCCTACATTACATCCTCCTGACCCCCTACCCTACATTACATCCTCCTGACCCCCCACACCCTACATTACATCCTCCTGACCCCCACACCCTACATTACATCCTCCTGACCCCCACACCTTACATTACATCCTCCTGACCTCCACACCCTCCATTACATCCTCCTGACCCCCACACCCTCCATTACATCCTCCTGACCCCCACACCCTACATTACATCCTCCTGACCCCCACACCTTACATTACATCCTCCTGACCCCCACACCCTACATTACATCCTCCTGACCCCCACACCCTACATTACATCCTCCTGACCCCCACACCCTACATTACATCCTCCTGACCCCCACACCCTACATTACATCCTCCTGACCCCCACACCTTACATTACATCCTCCTGACCCCCACACCCTACATTACATCATCCTGACCCCACACCCTACATTACATCCTCCTGACCCCCACACCCTACATTACATTCTCCTGACCCCCCACCCTACATTACATCCTCCTGACCCCCACACCCTACATTACATCCTCCTGACCCCCACACTCTGCATTACATCCTCCTGACCCCACACACCCTACATTACATCCTCCTGACCCCCACACCTTACATTACATCCTCCTGACCCCCACACCTTACATTACATCCTCCTGACCCCCACACCTTACATTACATCCTCCTGACCCCCACACCCTACATTACATCATCCTGACCCCCACACCTTACATCCTCCTGACCCCCACACTCTGCATTACATCCTCCTGACCCCACACCCTACATTACATCCTCCTGACCCCCCCACACCCTACATTACATCCTCCTGACCCCCACACCCTGCATTACATCCTCCTGACCCCCACACCCTACATTACATCCTCCTGACCCCCACACCCTACAATACATCCTCCTGACCCCCCCACACCCTACATTACATCCTCCTGACCCCCCACACCCTACATTACATCCTCCTGACCCCCACACCCTCCATTACATCCTCCTGACCCCCACACCCTACATTACATCCTCCTGACCCCCACACCCTGCATTACATCCTCCTGACCCCCACACTCTACATTACATCCTCCTGACCCCCACACTCTACATTACATCCTCCTGACCCCACACCCTATATTACATCCTCCTGACCATACATTACATCCTCCTGACCCCCACACCCTGCATTACATCCTCCTGACCAACACACCCTACATTACATCCTCCTGACCCCCACACCCTGCATTACATCCTCCTGACCCCACACCCTACATTACATCCTCCTGACCCCCACACCCTACATTACATCCTCCTGACCAACACACCCTACATTACATCCTCCTGACCCCCACACTCTGCATTACATCCTCCTGACCCCCACACCCTGCATTACATCCTCCTGATCCCCCCCACACCCTACATTACATCCTCCTGACCCCCACACCCTACATTACATCCTCCTGACCCCCACACCCTACATTACATCCTCCTGACCCCCCACACCCTACATTACATCCTCCTGACCCCCACACCCTGCATTACATCCTCCTGACCCCCACACTCTGCATTACATCCTCCTGACCCCCACACCCTACATTACATCCTCCTGACCAACACACCCTACATTACATCCTCCTGACCCCACACCCCACATTACATCCTCCTGACCCCACACCCCACATTACATCCTCCTGACCCCTACATTACATCCTCCTGACCCCCCACACCCTACATTACATCCTCCTGACCCCCCTCACCCTACATTACATCCTCCTGACCCCCACACTCTACATTATATCCTCCTGACCCCCCCACCCTACATTACATCCTCCTGACCCCCACACTCTACATTACATCCTCCTGACCCCCACACCCTACATTACATCCTCCTGACCCCTACATTACACTCTCCTGACCCCACACACCCTGCATTACATCCTCCTGACCAACACACCCTACATTACATCCTCCTGACCCCCACACCCTGCATTACATCCTCCTGACCCCACACCCTACATTACATCCTCCTGACCCCCCCACACCCTGCATTACATCCTCCTGACCAACACACCCTACATTACATCCTCCTGACCCCCACACTCTGCATTACATCCTCCTGACCCCCACACCCTGCATTACATCCTCCTGATCCCCCCCCACACCCTACATTACATCCTCCTGACCCCCACACCCTACATTACATCCTCCTGACCCCCACACCCTACATTACATCCTCCTGACCCCCCACACCCTACATTACATCCTCCTGACCCCCACACCCTGCATTACATCCTCCTGACCCCCACACTCTGCATTACATCCTCCTGACCCCCACACCCTACATTACATCCTCCTGACCAACACACCCTACATTACATCCTCCTGACCCCCACACCCTGCATTACATCCTCCTGACCCCCACACCCTACATTACATCCTCCTGACCCCCCCATACCCTACATTACATCCTCCTGACCCCCACACCCTACATTACATCCTCCTGATCCCCACACCCTACATTACATCCTCCTGACCCCCACACTCTGCATTACATCCTCCTGATCCCCCCACACCCTACATTACATCCTCCTGACCCCACACACCCTACATTACATCCTCCTGACCCCCACACTCTGCATTACATCCTCCTGACCCCCACACCCTACATTACATCCTCCTGACCCCCCACACCCTACATTACATCCTCCTGACCCCCACACCCTGCATTACATCCTCCTGACCCCCACACCCTGCATTACATCCTCCTGACCAACACACCCTACATTACATCCTCCTGACCCCCACACCCTGCATTACATCCTCCTGACCCCCCACACTCTACATTACATCCTCCTGACCCACACCCTACATTATATCCTCCTGACCCCCACACCCTACATTACATCCTCCTGACCCCCACACCCTACATTACATCCTCCTGACCCCCACACCCTACATTACATCCTCCTGACCCCCACACCTTACATTACATCCTCCTGACCCCCACACCTTACATTACATCCTCCTGACCCCACACCCTACATTACATCCTCCTGACCCCCACACCCTACATTACATCCTCCTGACCCCCACACCCTACATTACATCCTCCTGACCCCCACACTCTACATTACATCCTCCTGACCCCCCACACCCTACATTACATCCTCCTGACCCGCACACCTTACATTACATCCTCCTGACCCCACACCCTACATTACATCCTCCTGACCCCCACACCCTACATTACATCATCCTGACCCCCACACCTTACATTACATCCTCCTGACCCCCACACCTTACATTACATCATCCTGACCCCCACACCCTGCATTACATCCTCCTGACCCCCCACACTCTACATTACATCCTCCTGACCCCCACACTCTACATTACATCCTCCTGACCCCCACACTCTACATTACATCCTCCTGACCCCCACACCCTACATTACATCATCCTGACCCCCACACCCTGCATTCCATCCTCCTGACCCCCCCACACCCTACATTACATCCTTCTGACCCCCACACCCTACATTACATCCTCCTGACCCCCACACCCTACATTACATCCTCCTGATCCCCCCACCTTACATTACATCCTCCTGACCCCCCACACCCTACATTACATCCTTCTGACCCCCACACCCTGCATTACATCCTCCTGATCCCCCCACCCTGCATTACATCCTCCTGACCCCCACACTCTACATTACACCCTTCTGACCCCACACCCTACATTACATCCTCCTGACCCCCACACCCTACATTACATCCTCCTGACCCCCACACTCTACATTACATCCTCCTGACCCCCACACTCTACATTACATCCTCCTGACCCCAACACCCTACATTACATCCTCCTGACCCCCACACCCTACATTACATCCTCCTGATCCCTACACCCTACATTACATCCTCCTGACCTTCACACCTTACATTACATCCTCCTGACCCCCACACTCTACATTACATCCTCCTGACCCCCACACCCTACATTACATCCTCCTGACCCCCACACCCTACATTACATCCTCCTGACCCCCCCACACCCTACATTACATCCTCCTGACCCCCCACCTTACATTACATCCTCCTGACCCCCCACACCCTACATTACATCCTCCTGACCCCCCCACCTTACATTACATCCTCCTGACCCCCCACACCCTACATTACATCCTCCTGATCCCCACACCCTACATTACATCCTCCTGACCCCCACACTCTGCATTACATCCTCCTGATCCCCCCACACCCTACATTACATCCTCCTGACCCCACACACCCTACATTACATCCTCCTGACCCCCCACACTCTGCATTACATCCTCCTGACCCCCACACCCTACATTACATCCTCCTGACCCCCCACACCCTACATTACATCCTCCTGACCCCCCACACCTTACATTACATCCTCCTGACCCCACACCCCACATTACATCCTCCTGACCCCCACACCTTACATCACATCCTCCTGACCCCACACCCCACATTACATCCTCCTGACCCCCCACACCTTACATTACATCCTCCTGACCCCACACCCCACATTACATCCTCCTGACCCCCACCCTACATTACATCCTCCTGACCCCCCCACCCTACATTACATCCTCCTGACCCCCACACCCTACATTACATCCTCCTGACCCATACACCCTACATCACATCCTCCTGACCCCCACCACACCCCACATTACATCCTCCTGACCCCCACCCTACATTACATCCTCCTGACCCCCACACTCTTCAAATCTTCTGTACTATTCACTGGCGGTTTTCTCTCTGCTGCACCATGTTGTTCAGGTAGATCTCTGCCTCTCCAGGGTTTCCTTCTCCGGGCCCCCAGCATGGGTGTGAGCTCCTCCCCCGGGGGCCCCCAGCATGGGTGTGAGCTCCTCCCCCGGGACCCCCCAGCATGGGTGTGAGCTCCTCCCCCCGGGGGTCCCTAGCATGGGTGTGAGCTCCTCCCCCGGGCCCCCAGCATGGGTGTGAGCTCCTCCCCCGGGGGCCCCCAGCATGGGTGTGAGCTCCTCCCCCGGGCCCCCAGCATGGGTGTGAGCTCCTCCCCCGGGGGCCCCCAGCATGGGTGTGAGCTCCTCCCCCGGGCCCCCAGCATGGGTGTGAGCTCCTCCCCCTATAATCATAGAACAGCCGGCTGGAATAATAAACATTTTTTTTCCGGCACGTGACAAATTTCAGAACAAACTTCTCAGCTGGAACAAAAGGCCAAAGGGTCGTGTGCGCGGCCCGCGAGAAGAGCTCCTCCCCCGGGGGAGGGGCGGCGGCCTGCGAGAAGAGGGGCGGCGGTATCCCACAGCAACCAAAAGACAAGCTCTGTGTGTGCAAAAGTCTTAGTCCCCTTTCACACTGATACGACTTGTCTCACGATTTTGGACTGCAAAGGAGTCATTCTCCATGATTTTCAATGACTACCATTCATACTGGCACCACTTTACATTGTGCCGACTTCAGAGTAGTCCTTGCACTACTTTGGTCCGATTTTGATTCCACTTACACAGGCATTCACTGAATTCGCGGTTAAATCGCGCGACTTTGAAGTCGTACAAGTGTGAAAGGGGGCTTAGGCAGGTGTGACGTTGGAAGTGAAGAATGCGCCGGGTTCCGTGCCAGTGACACCATGTCAGTAAATAAATGGGAGGCGACCTTCCTTGTCCGGGTCGTGCCGCGCGCCACGAACACACTGGCTGCTCATTGTCTCTCCGGGTTGCGCAAACCGCTCAGTAATCCGCGTGCGCCGCGCACAAAGCCGCGTGACATTTAGACCCGAGATTTGTAATCCGACCGGTATCGGGGATGACAGAAGGTGTTTTGTTTTGTAACTTTGTATCCGGCGTCTCTTCTTCCCCCTCCCCTCTCTCTCCGCAACGCAGGACGCCGAGCCAAAGAGTTTCACAACCGGCGCGTGCGGCCCCGGCGCGTGCGGCCCCCGGCGACTCGGGATCTCACCTGTGTGAGAGATATCAATGGATTCATTCATAACTGCTGTGCTGCCTATGCTGTGATTGGCCTACAGCTATCACATGGTACCTGGGCAAATCACTGTACCCTGTACCATGTGATTAGCTGTAGCCAATCACTAGTGATCACAGCCGTTATGACAGTTGACGTGTACCTAGGGCTGTCTTAATGTATGGGCACCCCTGGGCACTTCCCAGGGGCCCCAGGTGTAAGGGGGCCCCATGATTGTCTTGCATTACAACATACTTGCCAAGTGTCCAGGATTTGCCGGGCCAGTCACACTTTTTACTAAGCTGTCCCAGGCAAGCCGTGTCCTAAACAGTGTCCTGGAGCCTGTACTCTGTCCTCCTGATCCCAGTATTTTTCCTTCCCGACCCCCCTGTACTGTGCCCTTCTGCCCCCCCCCTGTACTGCGCCCTTCTGCCCCCCCCTGTACTGCGCCCTTCTGCCTCCACCCCTGTACTGCGCCCTTCTGCCTCCACCCCTGTACTGCGCCCTTCTGCCTCCACCCCTGTACTGTGCCCTTCTGCCTCCACCCCTGTACTGTGCCCTTCTGCCTCCACCCCTGTACTGCGCCCTTCTGCCTCCACCCCTGTACTGCGCCCTTCTGCCTCCCCCTGTACTGTGCCCTTCTGCCTCCACCCCTGTACTGCGCCCTTCTGCCCCCCCCTGTACTGCGCCCTTCTGCCTCCACCCCTGTACTGTGCCCTTCTGCCCCCTCTGTACTCTGTCCTCCTGATCCCAGTATTGTTCCTTCCCGACCCCTCTGTACTGCGCCCTTCTGCCCCCCCTGTACTGCACCCTTCTGCCCCCCCTGTACTGCGCCCTTCTGCCCCCCCTGTACTGCGCCCTTCTGCCTCCACCCCTGTACTGTGCCCTTCTGCCCCCCTCTGTACTGTGTCCTTCTGCCTCCACCCCTGTACTGTGCCCTTCTGCCCCCCCTGTACTGTGCCCTTCTGCCTCCACCCCTGTACTGTGCCCTTCTGCCCCCCCCTGTACTGCGCCCCTCTCCCCCCCCCCTGTACTGCGCCCTTCTGCCTCCACCCATGTACTGTGCCCTTCTGCCTCCACCCCTGTACTGCGCCCTTCTGCCTCCACCCCTGTACTGCGCCCTTCTGCCTCCACCCCTGTACTGCGCCCTTCTGCCTCCACCCCTGTACTGCGCCCTTCTGCCCCCCCTGTACTGTGCCCTTCTGCCTCCACCCCTGTACTGTGCCCTTCTGCCCCCCCCTGTACTGCGCCCTTCTGCCTCCACCCATGTACTGTGCCCTTCTGCCTCCACCCCTTTGTGTTGATTAGTCTTTTATTTATGGAATGCTTTTTATATTTTTTTTAATGTATTTTATTGAAAGTACTAATAAATATGTTTAATCCTATCAACTATTTATACTTTAATTCTTCAGAGTGGGGGTTTAAATCGGGGCAGGCTGGTAGGGGCCCCAGTGCATTACTTTCCCCAGGGGCCCATGATGCAATTAAGACAGCCCTGCGTGTACAAGCAAAGTGTATAAAAAAAAATAACAATTAAAAATTCCTGATCGCCATGCCTCTTACTAAATACCCCGGACTGTCTACTTTCCACCAAGAGGAGGTTTGGGGGTATTTGTACTGTCCCGGCATCTTCAGGTTTTATGAAATGAGATCGTCACTTCATCAGGAGGACTGATCGATTTCCAGATATAAATCCCAGAGATTGTGGACTCTACAACTTTCCTACAAACTAAATAATATTCACTGATTTGGGTTATTTTTATCAAAAATGTGAAGTAGAAAACATTTTGGCCCAAATTTATGAAGAAATTTGATTTCATTGGATCTCTCTCTTCTCCCCACCGTCCTCCCCTCTCTATCTCCCTCCCCCTCATTCTCTCTCCCCCTCTCACTCCCCACCTCCCTCTCTCCCCCCCCTCTCTCTCTCTCCCTTCCCCTCCTTCTCACTCCCCCTCCCTCTCCCCACCTCCCTCTCTCTCTCCCTCCCCACCTCCCTCTCTCCCCCTATCTCCCTCCCCCGCTCCCTCCTTCTCTCTCCTCCTCTCACTCCCCTCTCTCTCCCCCATCTCTATCTCTCTCTCCCCCTCCCTCCCTTCCTCCCTCCTCCTCCTTCTCTTTCCCTCTCTCTCACCCCTTTCCCCTCTCTCTTTCTCCCCCTCTGTCTCTCTTCTCCTCTCTCTCTCTCTCTCTCTCTCTCTCTCTCTCTCTCTCTCTCTCTCACTCAATTCAAATTCACTCTCTCTCCCCTTTCTCTTCCCCCTCTCCTCTTTCTCTTCTCCCTCTCCTCTCTCCCCTCCTCTTCTCTCTCTTTTCTTCTCTCTCCCCTCTCTCTTTCTCCCCTCTTGCTCTATCTCACCTCTCTCTCCCCTCCACCTCTCTCTCTCTCTCTCTCTCTCTTCCCCCTCTCTCTCCCCCCCTTCTCTCTCCCCCTCTCACTCCCCACCTGCCTCTCTCCTCCTCTCCCCCTCTCTCTATCTCCCTCCCCCTCCTTCTCTCTCCCCCTCTCACTCCCTCTCTCTCCCTCCCCCACCTTCCTCTCTCCCCCTCTCTCTCTCTCTCTTACTCCTGCCCCTCTTTCTCTCTCACCCTCTTTCTCACCCCTCCCCTTCCCCCCTCTCTTTCTTCCTCTCCCTCTCTCTCTTCTTCCTCTTCTCTCTCTCTTTTCCCCCTCTCCCCTCTCTCTCTCTTTTCTTCTCTCTCTCTCTCTCTCCCCCTCTCTCTCTTCCTCTCTCTCTCTCTGTTCCTATCTCTCCCTCTCCCCCCTTTCTCCTCCTCTTCCTCTCCTCTTGCTCTCGCCCCCCCCCTCCCCCTCTCTCTCTCCCCCTCTCTCACTTCCTATCTCTCTCTCTCCCCCCTTTCTCCTCCTCTCCTCTCCTCTCTCCATACAGACAGGCAGCTGACCCGAGTCTCTCTGGGATTGGAGGGTCCTGAGGCCGCTATAAATCCAGGAGATGAAAAGAACTTTCATGTGATACTCGCTGATCCTCTCAATCACAGGATGCGTGCGGCTGCAATCCGGGACAAAGCTTCATAGAAGTGTTAAAAATAAAACCCTGATTAGAAAAGATCTCTGTTCTGTCCTGACACTTCTCCCGGGGCAACAAAAGTGCCGACATCTCTACCTATAGTACCTACCTACCTACCTACCTACCGCCAGCGGATCTGCTAAAGAGCAAAACCCCTCCCCTCTGGGTGATCTCTGTACATTGCAGGGAATAAACCCCTCCCCCTCTGGGTGATCTCTGTACATTGCAGGGAATAAACCCCTCCCCCTCTGGGTGGTCTCTGTACATTGCAGGGAATAAACCCCTCCCCCTCTGGGTGGTCTCTGTACATTGCGGGGATTAAACCCCTCCCCCTCTGGGTGGTCTCTGTACATTGCAGGGAATAAACCCCTCCCCCTCTGGGTGGTCTCTGTACATTGCGGGGAATAAACCCCTCCCCCTCTGGGTGATCTCTGTACATTGCAGGGAATAAACCCCTCCCCCTCTGGGTGGTCTCTGTACATTGCAGGGAATAAACCCCTCCCCCTCTGGGTGATCTCTGTACATTGCAGGGAATAAACCCCTTTAAGGACAAGACCTGCTGTCTCAGCCTGGCCCCCCCCCCCCCCACCAAGCCACGCCCCTAATGCATTTGACTCCGCCCACTGGAGCTTGCTCCTTGGTAAATTCTGGTGGTTCCATTCATGGCAGATGGAAAATGATTGGAATTGACTGACAATTGCGCAGTGTATGGTCAGCTTTGGGCTCGGACTTATCGATTTCTGATTATTATGGAATCTCCTTCCTGTCCGTCCACCGGGAATAAATCCCGCGGGACGCGGTCAGGTTTTCCACTTCTACAGAAGAAGCAATTATTTATAACATTGGCAGCCGAGCTCCGCCTAGGGTGACCACGTGTCCCGGATTGCCTGGGACAGTCCCGCATTTTGCAGGTCTGTCCCGGGCACATTTATTCCAGGACTATACAGTGTCCCGGAATGAAACTGACACAGCCACCCTCCCTGGGCCAATCTGATGCCCCCAAAAAAGGCCGCCACATCACCGCTTTACTCACTGACAGTACTTGTCCTGGCCGGGAATGCCTGGAGGAGCACAATCCCCGCCCCCTGCTTGTGATTGGAGAAATCATAAATCCTGCCTCTTGTGTCCAATCATTGTGCTGTGATTCGTTACACCACAAGCGGATTTTTTTGGGGGGGGGGGGTCCCTGAATGGTAGTTTGGAAATGTGGTCACCCTAGCTCCGCCCCGTGTGTCCCAAATCCAACATTTATAATCGGCTATGAAAATTTCCGGTGACACGAAAGGGTCGTGCAGACGGCGTCAGAGGCAGCGGGAGGAGCAGAGTTGGCACCTATCGGATGACATTTGGGCGGGGAGGGAGGAGATCGATGTGATGATGTGTGAAATATATTTTGAAGACGCAGAAACGGAGCAAACAGATCACAGCCAGGTTCTCCCCGTGTCCCTCCTCTGCCCATGGAACAGCCAGGTGCCTCAGCCAGGAGTCAGGAGACAGGAGGTCTCAACCAGGGGTCAGAGAGGCGCCCCAGTCAGGAGTCAAGCGACAGGAGGTCTCAACCAGGGGTCAGAGAGGCACCCCAGCCAGGAGACAGGAGGTCTCAACCAGGGGTCAGAGGTGCCTCACCCAGGAGTCAAGAGACAGGAGGTCTCAACCAGGGGTCAGAGAGGCGCCCCAGTCAGGAGTCAAGCGACAGGAGGTCTCAACCAGGGGTCAGAGAGGCACCCCAGCCAGGAGACAGGAGGTCTCAACCAGGGGTCAGAGGTGCCTCACCCAGGAGTCAAGAGACAGGAGGTCTCAACCAGGGGTCAGAGGTGCCTCACCCAGGAGTCAAGAGACAGGAGGTCTCAACCAGGGGTCAGAGGAGCCCCAGCCAGGAGACAGGAGGTCTCAACCAGGGGTCAGAGGTGCCTCACCCAGGAGTCAAGAGACAGGAGGTCTCAACCAGGGATCAGAGGTGCCTCACCCAGGAGACAGGAAGTCTCAACCAGGGATCAGAGGTGCCTGACCCAGGAGTCAAGTGACAGGAGGTCTCAACCAGGGGTCAGAGAGGCGCCCCAGTCAGGAGTCAAGCGACAGGAGGTCTCAACCAGGGGTCAGAGGCACCCCAGCCAGGAGTCAAGCGACAGGAGGTCTCAACCAGGGGTCAGAGGTGCCTCAGCCAGGAGTCAAGGGACAGGAGGTCTCAACCAGGGGTCAGAGGTGCCTCACCCAGGAGTCAAGAGACAGGAGGTCTCAACCAGGTGTCAGCACAGGATCGGCTGGTCCATTAGGGGCACAGGGGTGTTGCCCCCCTAGTTTGCATGTGAGATGCATGTGGGTCACTGGACTCATACTTATGTTTGTATCTTTTTTTCCCCCAAGCACATGATTAGAGCTGGAGGCAGAGACAGAAAATGCAGTAAAAATCACCCCTTTTAATATCATGGTAAAAATGGTACAAATAGTAAACGTAGTCAAAACATAGCCAGGGTTTCGGTAGCCAAAGCGTGTAGTCGGAACAAGCCAGGAAATCAGGAAGCCAGAGATCAGCATAGTCTGAGGCAGCAGACCAAGGATCAGGAACCAAAACGTAAGTCAGCCAGGCAAGTCTTCAACATGACCACAGCAGAGCATCTCAAGATACGTTTGACCAAGGCGAAGGCATGGAAGAAATGAACCAGGCAGTTTGAACAGCTAGAAGGGGCTGGACTGACGGGCAGGAAATGATCACTAGGTGATCCACTGTGGAATGATGAGTGCTGGCAAGTAACCGACAGCCGAGCAACCTGAGCACTGAGAAGGGGAGGGCCGAGAGCCCAGTCCTGGCAGAACCACTGTCATGTGAGCCCATACCTGCAAGATACACGTGGAAAGGGTTGAATGTTTGTTCCTGTGTGAGGGCACAATCCTGTGTGTGGGTACAATCCTGTGTGTGGGCACAATCCTGTGTGTGGGCACTCTTCCTGTGTGTGGGTACAATCCTGTGTGTGGGTACAATCCTGTGTGTGGGCACAATCCTGTGTGTGGGTACTCTTCCTGTGTGTGGGTACAATCCTGTGTGTGGGTACAATCCTGTGTGTGGGCACAATCCTGTGTGTGGGTACAATCCTGTGTGTGGGTACAATCCTGTGTGTGGGTACTCTTCCTGTGTGTGGGTACAATCCTGTGTGTGGGCACAATCCTGTGTGTGGGTACAATCCTGTGTGTGGGTACTCTTCCTGTGTGTGGGTACAATCCTGTGTGTGGGTACAATCCTGTGTGTGGGCACAATCCTGTGTGTGGGCACTCTTCCTGTGTGTGGGTACAATCCTGTGTGTGGGTACTCTTCCTGTGTGTGGGTACAATCCTGTGTGTGGGTACAATCCTGTGTGTGGGTACTCTTCCTGTGTATGGGTACAATCCTGTGTGTGGGCACAATCCTGTGTGTGGGTACTCTTCCTGTGTGTGGGTACTCTTCCTGTGTGTGGGCACAATCCTGTGTGTGGGTACAATCCTGTGTGTGGGTACTCTTCCTGTGTGTGGGTACTCTTCCTGTGTGTGGGCACAATCCTGTGTGTGGGCACTCTTCCTGTGTGTGGGTACAATCCTGTGTGTGGGTACAATCCTGTGTGTGGGTACTCTTCCTGTGTGAGGGCACAATCCTGTGTGTGGGTACAATCCTGTGTGTGGGTACAATCCTGTGTGTGGGCACTCTTCCTGTGTGTGGGCACAATCCTGTGTGTGGGTACAATCCTGTGTGTGGGCACTCTTCCTGTGTAAGGGCACAATCCTGTGTGTGGGTACAATCCTGTGTGTGGGTACTCTTCCTGTGTGAGGGCACAATCCTGTGTGTGGGTACAATCCTGTGTGTGGGTACTCTTCCTGTGTGTGGGCACAATCCTGTGTGTGGGCACTCTTCCTGTGTGTGGGCACTCTTCCTTCTCCCCAGTTTGCAGTGGGCATTGACCCTAATCTTATGCTTCTGCCATTCAGTGCGGGGGCACAGCGAAGACACATTTTTTGGGGTGTCCCCCCGCACCGCACTGCATGGTAACTGTCCTCACTAAGAGCAAAGTGTGACAACCTTTATGTAGAGATCGTGTCCTGAATGTTTTTTCAGCCCGGAGTGCAGGAAAGTGACCTCATCCCTTTTCCATCCACATTGCCATGTTGGGTGACGCAGTGGGCGGGGCAGAGATTGATGGGAGTCGCCAGGAGTAATTGAGTTGTTTCTGATGAGGATGGCAGTGTGTGCGACTCCCCTGCCTCCCCCTGGCACAGCCTGCAACCCTGCCATGCCAAGGGACTCACTCCGCACAACGTTCTGACCGCCGGCTACAATCTGTGAGACCAACATGGAGACACTCTAATGTCCCCTCCCCCCCACATCACATCAGTCTCTGTACAGAGGAGCTTACACTCTAATGTCCCCTCCCCCCCCCCACAGTCACATCAGTCTCTGTACAGAGGAGCTTACACTCTAATGTCCCCTCCCCCCCCCCCCACAGTCACATCAGTCTCTGTACAGAGGAGCTTACACTCTAATGTCCCCTCCCCCCCACAGTCACATCAGTCTCTGTACAGAGGAGCTTACACTCTAATGTCCCCTCCCCCCACATCACATCAGTCTCTGTACAGAGGAGCTTACACTCTAATGTCCCCTCCCCCCACAGTCACATCAGTCTCTGTACAGAGGAGCTTACACTCTAATGTCCCCTCCCCCCCCACATCACATCAGTCTCTGTACAGAGGAGCTTACACTCTAATATCCCCTCCCCCCCCACAGTCACATCAGTCTCTGTACAGAGGAGCTTACACTCTAATGTCCCCTCCCCCACAGTCACATCAGTCCCTCTACAGAGGAGCTTACACTCTAATGTCCCCTCCCCACATCACATCAGTCCCTCTACAGAGGAGCTTACACTCTAATGTCCCCTCCCCCACATCACATCAGTCTCTGTACAGAGGAGCTTACACTCTAATGTCCCCTCCCCCCCACAGTCACATCAGTCTCTGTACAGAGGAGCTTACACTCTAATGTCCCCTCCCCCCACATCACATCAGTCTCTGTACAGAGGAGCTTACACTCTAATGTCCCCTCCCCCCACAGTCACATCAGTCTCTGTACAGAGGAGCTTACACTCTAATGTCCCCTCCCCCCCCACATCACATCAGTCTCTGTACAGAGGAGCTTACACTCTAATATCCCCTCCCCCCACATCACATCAGTCTCTGTACAGAGGAGCTTACACTCTAATGTCCCCTCCCCCCACAGTCACATCAGTCTCTGTACAGAGGAGCTTACACTCTAATGTCCCCTCCCCCCACATCACATCAGTCTCTGTACAGAGGAGCTTACACTCTAATGTCCCCTCCCCCACAGTCACATCAGTCTCTGTACAGAGGAGCTTACACTCTAATGTCCCCCCCCCCACAGTCACATCAGTCTCTGTACAGAGGAGCTTACACTCTAATGTCCCCTCCCCCACAGTCACATCAGTCTCTGTACAGAGGAGCTTACACTCTAATGTCCCCTCCCCCCACATCACATCAGTCTCTGTACAGAGGAGCTTACACTCTAATATCCCAATTAAAGAGATTGGCTTTCATAAATAAAATGACAGAGACAGGCCCCCCCCCTTATTTTTTTTATCTCCTAATGGGGGGCGCAAAAAAAAACCCCATCAATTGCAGCCCCTGTGCTCATCAAACGCCGCCACTGTGCCCATCAAGAGCTTACACGCGATTAATTCGCTTTCCTAACACACCGCTGAGTGATCAGCGAGCGCCCAGGATGGCGCCCGCTGTTTACCTTTTTGGACGCCTATTAGAGCCTATGGCTCTACTCAGGTGCTTCCAAAAAATACCCCACCGCTGTAATTCAGGTGCCCGGCATCCGAAAAGGGGGCTGGACACCTGAATAGGGGGTGTCATAGATAGATTCATGCAATGTATGATTCTATGGTGATAGAGAGGTGATAGGAGAGGGGGGGGGCGGCGCCCTTTATGGATGCAAGCTCTCTATCCTAGCACAGTGACACGCCCCTCCCTCACACAGTGACACGCCCCCTCCCTCGCACAGTGACACGCCCCCTCCCTCGCACAGTGACACGCCCCCTCCCTCTCTCCTAACAAACACTATACTATTAGTCAGTTGTACAAAGTCGACCGACAAGCAAGCAGGCAGTGTTGGGTTTTCTTATTTGGAAGCTTTGTATGCTCAGTGTAATAATATTTGTAGAATAACGATCGATTCGGGGTACACGGCGGGGGTTCTGGTGACATTCGATCGCTCGGCTTGTCCTTGGCGCGCTCGTGTCGGAAAATTCTGCTGTTCCACATTTCACTAATTCCACAGATCAGCTAAAAAAAAAACGGCAAATATTCTTCTTTGTGGACAGAATAACAGTCAGCGCTGGCTGACAAGAGAACGCGGGGGGCCCCTGACACAGCTGAATGGCCCCCCCATAATCGCAGTGACAGGTCGCTGAGCTCATAACGCGCCGGGATGGGAGAAATCCTCCGCAGTCAGGGATTTCACGCTCCCAGCGCCGCATGTCAGGAGCAAAACGCTGAGACGCCTTATTCATCCTTCTTCCAGAAACACAATCAGATGATACAAGAGAAACTTCAAAGAATAACAAAGTAACAAACAAACAAACAAATGTGCAAAAAGATCCTCAGGCCCAATGATAGAAAAGAATACAATGGCCCGGATTCAAGTAGATTCGCGCATTTTTTACGGAGGCACAGGGCAACGTTTTTGCCCTGCGCCCCCGCAAATTTACTGCGCTGCCCTTGATTCACGGAGCAGTAGCTCCGTAAATTGCTTGGTTACGCGCGCTTACGCCGGCCCCATTTACGCTACGCCGCCGCGACTTACGGAGCAAGTGTTTCGTGAATACTGCACTTGCTCCTGTAAGTTGCGGAGGCGTAGCGTAAATTATAGCGTAGGCTACTTGAATCTACCCCAGTATATTTTACCTATATTGGATTTCTTGGGGGCACATAAAAAGTCCCCTCCCCCTTTTGATGTTGGGGAGTAAAAGGCTTTTCTCTATTGTCTTTTCAGAAGCCGTTTGCCGTTTCCTGACCGGTGAAAAGGACGAGGTTTGAGCGCGGCGTTCGGCGTCTGCGGGAAAAGGGCCAGTGAGAGGTTAATCGTCGCAGTGTAAATTCCCCCGGTGCCCGCAAATAATGTGAAGCAATTTTTTTTTCTTCGCTGCTGGAAACCCCATCCACACTTTGTCCGGCTTCACACGTCCCGCAATGAATGGAGGCGTTTGTTCCGCGGCGCGGGGAAACCTGGAAGGTGCGTCCTCTGCCAGGCCTGAAGAATGTGAAGCCTAATTGAGGTCCAGCGGCTGGAAGTAGATCCTGACGAGCTGGCAGTATACTCAGCGACAAACCCTGGCACACATCGCCCGGCGCTCCCCGGGACAAAGATCGCACTTGTTTCCTATCCTGGACATTTCACCGGACGGCTAACCGACTCCTCGCCGCCTGCAAGAAACTTTATTCGTTTTTTTTTACCCTAGGGGGACAAAACTGGCCACAGTTGCCCCTAGGAGGGGGAGGGGGGGTATCTCTTCTGGACCAAAACCCCATCTGGCCAAGACTCCTTCACCGGCACTTTCTATTCTACAATGGGAAATCCAGGCCCAACAATCATACAATGGATACAAAGTTCCATTCAAAGGAATCGATCGTTTTGTTACATTTGTTTTTAAAAGATGAATCATTGATCGCTATGGAAGCCTCCGCGCCATTCATTTCAGTGTATCGAGCTTGTGCTGGAGATCGCGCTGGACTGACCGCCGTTGTAGACGTGCGCTGCCCAAAAATGTGTTCGTTTTCGTCTCATTTATTTTTTTTCTTTTTCGTTTTTCAGGGCATTTAGTACGATCGCAATTCCTTCTTTTTTGGGGGGGGGCATTTGTTATGATCGCATTTCCTTTTTTTTTTTTTCTGGGGCATTTGTTATGATTAGGGTTGAGCAAACCCGAACTGTAAAGTTCGGGTTCGGTACGGACTTTGGGTTTTTTTGTACCCGGACCCGAACGCGGACATTTTGCTGAAAGTTCGGGTTCGGGTCCGGTGTTCGGCAATTTACGGCGGGCTGCAGGGCAGCCAATCACCATTTGTTTTACTTGTTTTACCTAGAAGCCATCACAGCCATGCCTACTATTTGCATGGCTGTGATTGGCCACTGCAGCATGTGACCCAGCATGTGACCCAGACTCTATATAAGCTAGAGCAGGGATATGCAATTAGCGGACCTCCAGATGTTGCCAAACTACAATTCCCATCATCCCTCTGCCTCTGGGTGTCATGCTTGATGCTGTCAGAGTCTCGCTATGCCTCATGGGACTTGTAGTTTGGCAACAGCTGGAGGTCCGCTAATTGCATATCCCTGAGCTAGAGGCACATGGCACAGCTCGTCACTCTGCATTAGCTAGGGTAGGGAAAGGCTGCTGCTGATCTGAGGGAGAGATTTATAAATAGGACTATTCTGCTTCAGAAATCTACACCAGCAACGTTTCTTTCTGTGAGATACTCTGCATCACCTAGGGTAGGGAAAGGTTCCTGCTGATCTGAGGGAGAGAATTAGATAGGAGTGAATCCTGGTTCACAAATCAAATTGCAGATGCACTGCATCTGTTCCTGTGAGATAGTCTGCATATTGCAGCTGCACTGCATTCTTTCTGTGAGATACTCTGCATATTACAGCAGCAGCACTGCATTTCTTACCCTAACCCCAACCCTAATCCTAACCCTAACCCCAACCCTAACCCCCTAACCCCCTAACCCCAACCCTAACCCCAACCCTAACCCTAACCCCCTAACCCTAACCCTACAGCAGCAGCACTGCATTTCTTACCCTAACCCCAATCCTAATCCTAACCCTAACCCCAACCCTAGCCCAAACCCCCTAACCCCCTAACCCTAACCCCCTATCCCCAACCCTAACCCCCTAACCCTAACCCCCTAACCCCAACCCTAACCCTAACCCCCTAACCCTAACCCCAACCCTAACCCTAGCCCTAACCCCCTAACCCTAACCCCCTAACCCTAACCCTAACCCCCTAACCCCAACCCTAACCCCTAACCCTAACCATAACCCCAACCCTAACACTAACCCCCTAACCCTAACCCCAACCCTAACCCCCTAACGCTAACCCCCTAACCGTAACCCCAACCCTAACCCCAACCCTAACCCCAACCCTAACCCTAACCGTCCTCCTAGGTCAAGAATATTTTTTTTATTCGTTCCTAAGGTTCCTGCTGATCTGAGGGAGAGAATTAGATAGGAGTCAGTCCTGGTTCACAAATCAAATTGCAGATGCACTGCATCTGTTCCTGTGAGATAGTCTGCATATTGCAGCTGCACTGCATTATTTTCTGTGAGATACTCTGCATATTACAGCAGCAGCACTGCATTTCTTACCCTAACCCCAACCCTAACCCCAACCCTAACCCTAGCCCTAACCCCCTAACCCTAACCCCCTAACCCCAACCCTAACCCCCTAATCCTAACCCCCTAACCCCAACCCTAACCCTAACCCCCTAACCCCAACCCTAACCCTAACCCTCTAACCCTAACCCCAACCCTAACCCTAACCCCCTAACCCTAACCCCTAACCCTAACCCCCTAACCCTAACCCCAACCCTAACCTTAACCCCCTAACCCTAACCCCAACCCTAACCCTAACCCTAACCCCCTAACCCTAACCCCAACCCTAACCCCAACCCCCTAACCCTAACCCCCTAACCATAACCCCAACCCTAACCCCCTAACCCTAACCCCAACCCTAACCCCAACCCTAACCCCAACCCTAACCCTAACCCCCTAACCCTAACCCTAACCGTCCTCCTAGGTCAAGAATATTTTTTTTATTCGTTCCTAAGGTTCCTGCTGATCTGAGGGAGAGAATTAGATAGGAGTCAGTCCTAGTTCACAAATCAAATTGGAGATGCACTGCATCTGTTCCTGTGAGATAGTCTGCATATTGCAGCTGCACTGCATATCTTTCTGTGAGATACTCTGCATATTACAGCAGCAGCACTGCATTTCTTACCCTAACCCCAACCCTAACCCTCTAACCCTAACCCTACAGCAGCAGCACTGCATTTCTTACCCTAACCCTAACCCTAACCTCAACCCTAACCCTAGACCTAACCCCCTAACCCCCTAACCCTAACCCCCTAACCCCAACCCTAACCCCCTAACCCTAACCCCCTAACCCCAACCCTAACCCAACCCTAACCCTAACCCCCTAACCCCAACCCTAACCCCCTAACCCTAACCCCAACCCTAACCCCAACCCTAACCCTAACTGTCCTCCTAGGTCAAGAATATTTTTTTTATTCGTTCCTAAGGTTCCTGCTGATCTGAGGGAGAGAATTACATAGGAGTCAGTCCTGGTTCACAAATCAAATTGCAGATGCACTGCATCTGTTCCTGTGAGATAGTCTGCATATTACAGCTGCACTGCATTTCTTTCTGTGAGATACTCTGCATATTACAGCAGCAGCACTGCATTTCTTACCCTAACCCCAACCCTAATCCTAACCCTAATACCCAACCCTAACCCTAGCCCTAACCCCCTAACCCTAACCCCCTAACCCTAACCCTAACCCCCTAACCCCAACCCTAACCCTAACCCCCTAACCCTAACCCCAACCCTAACACTAACCCCCTAACCCTAACCCCAACCCTAACCCCCTAACGCTAACCCCCTAACCGTAACCCCAACCCTAACCCCAACCCTAACCCCAACCCTAACCCTAACCGTCCTCCTAGGTCAAGAATATTTTTTTTATTCGTTCCTAAGGTTCCTGCTGATCTGAGGGAGAGAATTAGATAGGAGTCAGTCCTGGTTCACAAATCAAATTGCAGATGCACTGCATCTGTTCCTGTGAGATAGTCTGCATATTGCAGCTGCACTGCATATCTTTCTGTGAGATTCTCTGCATATTACAGCAGCAGCACTGCATTTCTTACCCTAACCCCAACCCTAACCCTAACCCTAACCCCAACCCTAACCCTAACCCCCTAACCCTAACCCCAACCCTAACCCTAACCCCCTAACCCTAACCCCTAACCCTAACCCCAACCCTAACCTTAACCCCCTAACCCTAACCCCAACCCTAACCCTAACCCTAACCCCCTAACCCTAACCCCAACCCTAACCCCAACCCCCTAACCCTAACCCCCTAACCATAACCCCAACCCTAACCCCCTAACCCTAACCCCAACCCTAACCCCAACCCTAACCCCAACCCTAACCCTAACCCCCTAACCCTAACCCTAACCGTCCTCCTAGGTCAAGAATATTTTTTTTATTCGTTCCTAAGGTTCCTGCTGATCTGAGGGAGAGAATTAGATAGGAGTCAGTCCTAGTTCACAAATCAAATTGGAGATGCACTGCATCTGTTCCTGTGAGATAGTCTGCATATTGCAGCTGCACTGCATATCTTTCTGTGAGATACTCTGCATATTACAGCAGCAGCACTGCATTTCTTACCCTAACCCCAACCCTAACCCTCTAACCCTAACCCTACAGCAGCAGCACTGCATTTCTTACCCTAACCCTAACCCCAACCCTAACCCTAGACCTAACCCCCTAACGCCCTAACCCTAACCCCCTAACCCCAACCCTAACCCCCTAACCCTAACCCCCTAACCCCAACCCTAACCCAACCCTAACCCTAACCCCCTAACCCCAACCCTAACCCCCTAACCCTAACCCCAACCCTAACCCCAACCCTAACCCTAACTGTCCTCCTAGGTCAAGAATATTTTTTTTATTCGTTCCTAAGGTTCCTGCTGATCTGAGGGAGAGAATTACATAGGAGTCAGTCCTGGTTCACAAATCAAATTGCAGATGCACTGCATCTGTTCCTGTGAGATAGTCTGCATATTACAGCTGCACTGCATTTCTTTCTGTGAGATACTCTGCATATTACAGCAGCAGCACTGCATTTCTTACCCTAACCCCAACCCTAATCCTAACCCTAATACCCAACCCTAACCCTAGCCCTAACCCCCTAACCCTAACCCCCTAACCCTAACCCTAGCCCTAACCCCAACCCTAACCCTAACCCCCTAACCCTAACCCCAACCCTAACACTAACCCCCTAACCCTAACCCCAACCCTAACCCCCTAACCCTAACCCCCTAACCCTAACCCCAACCCTAACCCCAACCCTAACCCTAACCGTCCTCCTAGGTCAAGAATATTTTTTTTATTCGTTCCTAAGGTTCCTGCTGATCTGAGGGAGAGAATTAGATAGGAGTCAGTCCTGGTTCACAAATCAAATTGCAGATGCACTGCATCTGTTCCTGTGAGATAGTCTGCATATTGCAGCTGCACTGCATATCTTTCTGTGAGATTCTCTGCATATTACAGCAGCAGCACTGCATTTCTTACCCTAACCCCAACCCTAATCCTAACCCTAACCCCAACCCTAACCCTAACCCCCTAACCCTAACCCCAACCCTAACCCTAACCCCCTAACCCTAACCCCTAACCCTAACCCCAACCCTAACCTTAACCCCCTAACCCTAACCCCAACCCTAACCCTAACCCTAACCCCCTAACCCTAACCCCAACCCTAACCCCAACCCCCTAACCCTAACCCCCTAACCATAACCCCAACCCTAACCCCCTAACCCTAACCCCAACCCTAACCCCAACCCTAACCCCAACCCTAACCCTAACCCCCTAACCCTAACCCTAACCGTCCTCCTAGGTCAAGAATATTTTTTTTATTCGTTCCTAAGGTTCCTGCTGATCTGAGGGAGAGAATTAGATAGGAGTCAGTCCTAGTTCACAAATCAAATTGGAGATGCACTGCATCTGTTCCTGTGAGATAGTCTGCATATTGCAGCTGCACTGCATATCTTTCTGTGAGATACTCTGCATATTACAGCAGCAGCACTGCATTTCTTACCCTAACCCCAACCCTAACCCTCTAACCCTAACCCTACAGCAGCAGCACTGCATTTCTTACCCTAACCCTAACCCTAACCTCAACCCTAACCCTAGACCTAACCCCCTAACGCCCTAACCCTAACCCCCTAACCCCAACCCTAACCCCCTAACCCTAACCCCCTAACCCCAACCCTAACCCAACCCTAACCCTAACCCCCTAACCCCAACCCTAACCCCCTAACCCTAACCCCAACCCTAACTGTCCTCCTAGGTCAAGAATATTTTTTTTATTCGTTCCTAAGGTTCCTGCTGATCTGAGGGAGAGAATTACATAGGAGTCAGTCCTGGTTCACAAATCAAATTGCAGATGCACTGCATCTGTTCCTGTGAGATAGTCTGCATATTACAGCTGCACTGCATTTCTTTCTGTGAGATACTCTGCATATTACAGCAGCAGCACTGCATTTCTTACCCTAACCCCAACCCTAATCCTAACCCTAATACCCAACCCTAACCCTAGCCCTAACCCCCTAACCCTAACCCCCTAACCCTAACCCTACTCCCCTAACCCCAACCCTAACCCTAACCCCCTAACCCTAACCCCAACCCTAACACTAACCCCCTAACCCTAACCCCAACCCTAACCCCCTAACGCTAACCCCCTAACCGTAACCCCAACCCTAACCCCAACCCTAACCCTAACCGTCCTCCTAGGTCAAGAATATTTTTTTTATTCGTTCCTAAGGTTCCTGCTGATCTGAGGGAGAGAATTAGATAGGAGTCAGTCCTGGTTCACAAATCAAATTGCAGATGCACTGCATCTGTTCCTGTGAGATAGTCTGCATATTGCAGCTGCACTGCATTTCTTTCTGTGAGATACTCTGCATATTACAGCAGCAGCACTGCATTTCTTACCCTAACCCCAACCCTAACCCTCTAACCCTAACCCTACAGCAGCAGCACTGCATTTCTTACCCTAACCCTAACCCTAACCCCAACCCTAACCCTAGACCTAACCCCCTAACGCCCTAACCCTAACCCCCTAACCCCAACCCTAACCCCCTAACCCTAACCCCCTAACCCCAACCCTAACCCAACCCTAACCCTAACCCCCTAACCCCAACCCTAACCCCCTAACCCTAACCCCAACCCTAACCCCAACCCTAACCCTAACTGTCCTCCTAGGTCAAGAATATTTTTTTCTATTCGTTCCTAAGGTTCCTGCTGATCTGAGGGAGAGAATTAGATAGGAGTCAGTCCTGGTTCACAAATCAAATTGCAGCTGCACTGCATCTATTCCTGTGAGATAGTCTGCATATTGCAGCTGCACTGCATTTGTTTCTGTGAGATACTCTGCATATAACAGCAGCAGCACTGCATTTCTTACCCTAACCCCAACCCTAATACCCAACCCTAACCCTAGCCCTAACCCCCTAACCCTAACCCCCTAACCCTAACCCTAACCCCCTAACCCTAACCCCAACCCTAACACTAACCCCAACCTTAACCCCCTAACCGTAACCCCAACCCTAACCCCCTAACCCTAACCCTAACCCCAACCCTAACCCTAACCCCAACCCTAACCCTAGCCCTAACCCCCTAACCCTAACCCCCTAACCCCAACCCTAACCCCCTAACCCCAACCCTAACCCCCTAACCCCAACCCTAACCCCCTAACCGTAACCCCAACCCCCTAACCCCAACCCTAACCTTAACCCCAACCCTAATCCTAACCCTAACCCCAACCCTAACCCTAGCCCTAACCCCCTAACCCCAACCCTAACCCCCTAACCCCCTAACCCCAACCCTAACCCCAACCCTAACCCCCTAACCCTAACACCAACCCTAACCCCCTAACCCTAACCCCAACCCTAACCCTAACCCCCTAACCCTAACCCCAACCCTAACCCCCTAACCCTAACCCCAACCCTAACCCCAACCCTAACCCTAACCCTAACCGTCCTCCTAGGTCAAGAATATATTTTTTTATTCGTTCCTAAGGTTCCTGCTGATCTGAGGGAGAGAATTAGATAGGAGTCAGTCCTGGTTCACAAATCAAATTGCAGATGCACTGCATCTGTTCCTGTGAGATAGTCTGCATATTGCAGCTGCACTGCATTTCTTTCTGTGAGATACTCTGCATATTACAGCAGCAGCACTGCATTTCTTACCCTAACCCCCTAACCCTAACCCTACAGCAGCAGCACTGCATTTCTTACCCTAACCCTAACCCCAACCCTAATCCTAACCCTAACCCCAACCCTAACCCTAGACCTAACCCCCTAACCCCAACCCTAACCCCCTAACCCCTAACCCCAACCCTAACCCTAACCCCCTAACCCTAATCCCCCAAATCTAACCCCCTAACCCCAACCATAACCCCCTAACCCTAACCCCAACCCTAACCCCCTAACCCTAACCCCAACCCTAACCCCAACCCTAACCCCCTAACCCCAACCCTAACGATTAACCGTCCTCCTAGGTCAAGAATATTTTTTTTTATTCGTTCCTAAGGTTCCTGCTGATCTGAGGGAGAGAATTAGATAGGAGTCAGTCCTGGTTCACAAATCAAATTGCAGATGCAATGCATCTGTTCCTGTGAGATAGTCTGCTTATTGCAGCTGCACTGCATTTCTTTCTGTGAGATACTCTGCATATTACAGCAGCAGCACTGCATTTCTTACCCTAACCCCAACCCTAATCCTAACCCTAATATCCAACCCTAACCCTAGCCCTAACCCCCTAACCCTAACCCCCTAACCCTAACTCTAACCACCTAACCCCAACCCTAACGCCCTAACCCTAACCCCAACCCTAACCCCTAACCCTAACCCCCTAACCGTAACCCCAACCTTAACCCCCTAACCCTAACCCCAACCCTAACCCCAACCCTAACCCTAACCATCCTCCTAGGTCAAGAATATTTTTTTTATTCGTTCCTAAGGTTCCTGCTGATCTGAGGGAGAGAATTAGATAGGAGTCAGTCCTGGTTCACAAATCAAATTGCAGATGCACTGAATCTGTTCCTGTGAGATAGTCTGCATATTGCAGCTGCACTGCATTATTTTCTGTGAGATATTCTGCATATTACAGCAGCAGCACTGCATTTCTTACCCTAACCCCAACCCTAATCCTAACCCTAACCCCAACCCTAACCCTAGCCCTAACCCCCTAACCCCATAACCCTAACCCCCTAACCCCAACCCCCTAACCCTAACCCCCTAACCCCCTAACCCCCCAACCCTAACCCCCTAACCCCAACCCTAACCATAACCCCCTAACCCTAACCCCAACCCTAACCCCCTAACCCTAACCCCAACCCTAACCCTAACTGTCCTCCTAGGTCAAGAATATTTTTTTTTATTCGTTCCTAAGGTTCCTGCTGATCTGAGGGAGAGAATTAGATAGGAGTCAGTCCTGGTTCACAAATCAAATTGCAGATGCACTGCATCTGTTCCTGTGAGATAGTCTGCATATTGCAGCTGCACTGCATTTCTTTCTGTGAGATACTCTGCATATTACAGCAGCAGCACTGCATTTCTTTCCCTAACCCCAACCCTAATCCTAACCCCAACCCTAACCCTAGCCCCCTAACCCCCTAACCCCAACCCTAACCCCCTAACCCTAACCCCCTAACCCCAACCCTAACCCCCTAACCCTAACCCCAACCCTAACCCCCTAACCCTAATCCCAACCCTAACCCTAACCACCTAACCCTAACCCCAACCCTAACCCTAACCCCAACCCTAACCCTAACCCCAACCCTAACCTTAACCGTCCTCCTAGGTCAAGAATATTTTTTTTATTCGTTCCTAAGGTTCCTGCTGATCTGAGGGAGAGAATTAGATAGGAGTCAGTCCTGGTTCACAAATCAAATTGCAGATGCACTGCATCTGTTCCTGTGAGATAGTCTGCATATTGCAGCTGCACTGCATTTCTTTCTGTGAGATTCTCTGCATATTACAGCAGCAGCACTGCATTTCTTACCCTAACCCCAACCCTAATACCCAACCCTAACCCTAGCCCTAACCCCCTAACCCCCTAACCCCCTAACCCTAACCCCAACCCTAACCCCCTAACCCTAACCCTAACCCCCTAACCCTAACCCCAACCCTAACCCCCTAACCCTAACCCCAACCCTAACCCCAACCCTAACCGTCCTCCTAGGTCAAGAATATTTTTTTTTATTCGTTCCTAAGGTTCCTGCTGATCTGAGGGATTTTTAAGGGGGCTGCTATAGTATAATGTAGTTATGATGTGGGCTCACCTGAGGCATGTAGGGGAGATTTACTTTTGGAGAGTGCAAAATCTGGTGCAGCTCTGCATAGAAACCAATCGGCTTCCAGGTTTTATTGTCAAAACTTAACCAAACACATTGAAGTTAGAAGCTGATTGGCTCCCATGCACAGCTGCACCAGATTCTGGGTGCTCCAGTTTTAGTAAATCTCCCTCTGTGTATCAGTTGGTCTTCACTAGAGCTGCTGATGGTGGAGGTTGGCGAGGAACCCTGGTAGTCTCCGTTTTATTTGCTGCAAATGGTACCAAGTAACAGCCCTCGGGATTGCCCTACACGGGAGGGGGATAAAAAGACTTGTGTCGAGACTGTTCCAAGGGCTGTAGACAAAAAAGTGATCAGGTCAGGCAGCAGGGGTCTTGGCGGGTGAGGGAGTAGTAAGGTTCAGACACAGGTCAAGGCTGACAAGAAAGTAGCCAGTACCAGGCAAAGGTCTAGGGAGGCAGCAGTGTAGTCAGGTCCATACAGAGGTCAAGGAGGCAAGGAAGTAGTCAGGTCATGACAGGGGTCAAATCAAGCAAGAGAGTAGTCAGGTCCAGGCAGGGGTCAATGAAGGCAAGAGAGCTGTCAGATCAAGGCAGGAGTTAAGGCAGGGACATGGTAGTCAGGTCCATACAGGGGTCAAGGCAGGCACTAGAGTAGTCAGGTCAAGGCAGGCAAGAGAGAAGTTAGGTTCAGGCAGGGTCATGGAAGACAAGAGGGTAATCAGGTCGAGGCAGAGGTCATCACATGCAATAAAGAAGTAATGTCCTGTCAGGGATCAAGGCAAGAGAGTTTTCAAGTTCAGGCAGGGGTCAAGGCAGGCAAGAGAATAGTCAGGTCCAGACAGGGGTCAAGGCAGGGAAGAGAGTAGTCAGCTCCAAGCAGGCAAGAGGGTAATTAGGCTCAGGAGGGGGTTGAGGCAGGCAAGAGAGAAGTCAGTTCCAGGCAGGCAAGAGAGTCATCAGGTTCAGGAAAAGGTCATGGCAGGCAAGGGAGTAGTCAGTTTCAGGCAAAGGTTGAGGCACACAAGCGAGTAGTCAGGTCCAAGCATGAGTCAAAGCAAGAGAGTAGCTAAGTCCAGGCAGGGGTTGAATCAGGAGAAAAGAAGTCATGGAAGTCAAGAGAGTAGTCAGGACTAGGCAGAGGACATGGCAAGTAAGGGGAGTAGTCAGGTCTAGGCAGGGGTCAAGGCAGGCAAAAGCATAGTCAGGACCAGGCAGAGGACATGATGGCAGGTAAGGGAGTAGTCCGGTCCAGGCAGGGGTTGGGGCTGGCAAGAGAGTAGTAAAGACCAGGCAGGGAAGAGGGTCGTCAATTTCAGGCAGAGATCCTGGCAAGCAAGAGAATAGTCAGGTCCAGGCAGGGGTCAAGGCAGAAAAGGGAGTAGTCGAGACCAGGAAGGCAAGAGATTGGTCAGGTCCAGGCAAGCAAGAGAGTAGTTAGGTTCAGGAGGGGGTCGAGGCAGGCAGGAGAGAAGTCAGTTCCAGGCAGGCAAGAGAGTCATCAGGTTCCTGAAGAGGTCATGGCAGGCAAGAGTGTAGTCAGTTACAGGCAAAGGTCCAGGCAGACAAGAGAGTAGTCAGGTCCAAGCATGGGTAGAAGCAAGCAAGAGAGTAGTTAAGTCCAGGCAGGGGTCAAAGCAGGAGAAAATAAGTCATGGAAGTCAAGAGAGTAGTCAGGCCCAGGCAGAGGACATGGCAGGTAAGGGGAGTAGTCAGGTCCAGTCAGGGGTTGGGGCAGGCAAGAAAGTAGTCAAGACCAGGCAGGCAAGAAGACCAGGCAGGCAAGAGAGTCGTCAATTTCAATCAGAGATCATGGCAGGCAAGAGAGTAAGTAGTCAGGTCCAGGCAGGCAAAAGAGAAGTTAGGTTCAGAAGGGGTCGAGGCAGGCAAGAGAGTCGTCAGGGTCAGGAGGGGTCGAGGCAGGCAAGAGAGTCGTCAGGAGGGGTCGAGGCAGGCAAAAGAGTCGTCAGGGTCAGGAGGGGTCGAGGCAGGCAAGAAAGTCGTCAGGGTCAGGAGGGGTCGAGGCAGGTAAGCGAGTCGTCAGGGTCAGGAGGGGTCGAGGCAGGCAAGAGAGTCGTCAGGGTCAGGAGGGGTCGAGGCAGGCAAGAGAGTCGTCAGGGTCAGGAGGGGTCGAGGCAGGCAAGAGAGTCGTCAGGGTCAAGAGGGGTCGAAGCAGGCAAGAGAGTCGTCAGGGTCAGGAGGGGTCGAGGAAGGCAAGGGAGTCGTCAGGGTCAGGAGGGGTTGAGGCAGGCAAGGGAGTCGTCAGGGTCAGGAGGGGTCGAGGCAGGCAAGAGAGTCGTCAGAGTCAGGAGGGGTCGAGGCAGGCAAGAGAGTTGTCAGGGAAAGGAGGGTTCGAGGCAGGCAAGAGAGACGTCAGGGTCAGGAGGGTTCGAGGCAGGCAAGAGAGACGTCAGGGTCAGGAGGGGTCGAGGCAGGCAAGAGAGGTCAGTTCCAGGTCAAGGCAGAGGTCATGCCAACGCGGAGCTCATTCGTTGGCTTCGATTTTCCTTGTACTCAGAAGCCTGTATAAGCGTTGCTTTGTGTACAATCAGCAGTCTGATGTGAAGACAGTCACATGTCTGCAGACCTGGCCCGGGAACAACAAAGCATCTTCTTCACATGCCTCTGATAGTCAGGTCTAGGCAGGGGTCAAGGCAGGCAAAAGCATAGTCTGGACCAGGCAGAGGACATGATGGCAGGTAAGGGAGTAGTCCAGTCCAGGCAGGGGTTGGGGCTGGCAAGAGAGTAGTAAAGACCAGGCAGGGAAGAGGGTCGTCAATTTCAGGCAGAGATCCTGGCAAGCAAGAGAATAGTCAGGTCCAGGCAGGGGTCAAGGCAGAAAAGGGAGTAGTCGAGACCAGGAAGGCAAGAGATTGGTCAGGTCCAGGCAAGCAAGAGAGTAGTTAGGTTCAGGAGGGGGTCGAGGCAGGCAGGAGAGAAGTCAGTTCCAGGCAGGCAAGAGAGTCATCAGGTTCCTGAAGAGGTCATGGCAGGCAAGAGTGTAGTCAGTTACAGGCAAAGGTCCAGGCAGACAAGAGAGTAGTCAGGTCCAAGCATGGGTAGAAGCAAGCAAGAGAGTAGTTAAGTCCAGGCAGGGGTCAAAGCAGGAGAAAATAAGTCATGGAAGTCAAGAGAGTAGTCAGGCCCAGGCAGAGGACATGGCAGGTAAGGGGAGTAGTCAGGTCCAGTCAGGGGTTGGGGCAGGCAAGAAAGTAGTCAAGACCAGGCAGGCAAGAAGACCAGGCAGGCAAGAGAGTCGTCAATTTCAATCAGAGATCATGGCAGGCAAGAGAGTAAGTAGTCAGGTCCAGGCAGGCAACAGAGAAGTTAGGTTCAGAAGGGGTCGAGGCAGGCAAGAGAGTCGTCAGGGTCAGGAGGGGTCGAGGCAGGCAAGAGAGTCGTCAGGAGGGGTCGAGGCAGGCAAAAGAGTCGTCAGGGTCAGGAGGGGTCGAGGCAGGCAAGAAAGTCGTCAGGGTCAGGAGGGGTCGAGGCAGGTAAGCGAGTCGTCAGGGTCAGGAGGGGTCGAGGCAGGCAAGAGAGTCGTCAGGGTCAGGAGGGGTCGAGGCAGGCAAGAGAGTCGTCAGGGTCAAGAGGGGTCGAAGCAGGCAAGAGAGTCGTCAGGGTCAGGAGGGGTCGAGGCAGGCAAGAGAGTCGTCAGGGTCAGGAGGGGTCGAGGAAGGCAAGGGAGTCGTCAGGGTCAGGAGGGGTTGAGGCAGGCAAGGGAGTCGTCAGGGTCAGGAGGGGTCGAGGCAGGCAAGAGAGTCGTCAGAGTCAGGAGGGGTCGAGGCAGGCAAGAGAGTTGTCAGGGAAAGGAGGGTTCGAGGCAGGCAAGAGAGACGTCAGGGTCAGGAGGGTTCGAGGCAGGCAAGAGAGACGTCAGGGTCAGGAGGGGTCGAGGCAGGCAAGAGAGGTCAGTTCCAGGTCAAGGCAGAGGTCATGCCAACGCGGAGCTCATTGGTTGGCTTTGATTTTCCTTGTACTCAGAAGCCTGTATAAGCGATGCTTTGTGTACAATCAGCAGTCTGATGTGAAGACAGTCACATGTCTGCAGACCTGGCCCGGGAACAACAAAGCATCTTCTTCACATGCCTCTGCTTTACAGAATTCCAGTAAAAATAACAAATAAAAAATGAAAGAATAAATAAATATTCAGCAACTCATCTTCAATCCCGAGCTGCCCCTTCAGTACTTCTATTCTACCACTAGATGTCCTCAGTCTTCCAGGTTTAATGACAGCCAGCATAAGTCCACAAACTTCCTCTGTGTGTTGTAGACCCTCCCCCGGGCTGTGATTGGACAGTGAAAAGAGAAGCAGCCCATTGAAAAAGCTCATCTCTCTGTCACTCTGCTCTCTCCTCCTGTGAACTTGCTTCTTTTCAGCTTATGAACTGACTGGCTCCTTATGCTGCTCCCCCCTCCCCCCCCCAGTCTGTATTGCATCATTAAATACATTTGTAAATACAAGCACATCGCTCCCAACTGTCCCTGATTTCGAGGGACTGTCCCCGATTTGGAGCAATGTCCCTCTGCCCCTCTCATTTGTCCCTCATTTTGGTCTGATTTATATCGTTGCATTAAAAAAAATATCTTTCAAAAAGTGTTTTCCTTTCATCCAAATTCTAAATTGCTGCATTTGTAAATTTGAAAAGCCGAAATAAAAGAATAGTAGTGGTAAAAAAAGCGCTTGTGGATTTAATGAACCATTTTTTTGGGGTTAATTCTCCTTTAAGGGGGTGTGACAGGGGGGCATGTCCTATACCTACATACGTTTGCTAGTAGGTGTCCCTTATTCCCATCTCAAAATGTTGGGAGGTAAGTACCTAAATGTGACCTGGTGTACAGCAGAGCTCAGCCTGGGGGAGAAAGAAGCAGCACAAGAAGCTGATCAGTTCATGTGCTGAAAAGAAGCATGCTGATAGGATGAGACAGCAGAGTGACAGCGAGAGATGAGCTCATCACTGGGTTGCTTCTCCTTTCACTGTCCAATCACAGGTTGAGGGCAGGTTCATGTGACCTGGGTTTCAGAGGATGTGGGTTTGAATGATGCCGGCCATCAGACTGAGGCCATCTAGTGGTAGAAAAGTAGTACTGAGGGAGAATATTCGGAATGGATTGCATTTCATTGTGAAGAGACCAGAGAAGAGAGAAAACGTCTGTCGTGTTTTATTATTGCCGTCTATCCCCTTTTGTAGAAATATTTTCCTCTATCGATTGTCAGAACAGGAAGTGATGAGAAATCTTTACAATGGGGACACAAACTCATTTTTAGTAGCGCGACGATCAATGAGAAGATTTTACTGAGTTTTTAGTTGAGCCCGCACTTTCCTTGTCCCCCCCCCATTTCTTGTAGCGATGTCACAGGAACAGGAAGTGAAAAAATCTTTCCATTGGGGTCACAGACAGAAACAAAAAAATAAAAATAAAAAAGGAGAAGGATAAGGAGAAGAAGAAGAAGGAGGAGGAGGAGAAGGAGGAGAAGGAGAAGAAGGAGAAGGAGAAAGAGAAGAATGAGAAGGAGAAGAAGGAGGAGAAGAAGGAGGAGGAAGGAGAAGAAGGAGGAGGAAGAAGAAGGAGGAGAAGAAAAAGGAGGAGAAGAAGGAGGAGAAGAAGAAGGAGAAGAAGAAGGAGAAGGAGAAGAAGGAGAAGAAGGGGGAAGGAGAAGGGGGAGAAGAAGGAGAAGAAGGAGATGGAGGAGGAGAAGGAGAAGAAGAAGGAAGGAGAATAAGAAGGAGAAGAAGGAGAAGGAGAAGAAGAAGGAGGAGAAGAAGGAGAAGAAGGAGAAGGAGAAGAAGGAGAAGGAGAAGAAGGAGAAGAAGGAAAAGGAGAAGGAGAAGGAGAAGAAGAAGGAGAAGGAGAAGGAGAAGAAGGAGAAGAAGGAGAAGGAGAAGGAGGAGAAGGAGAAGAAGGAGAAGGAGAAGAAGGAGAAGAAGGAGAAGAAGAAGTAGAAGGAGGAGAAGAAGAAGGAGAAGGAGGAGAAAAAGAAGGAGAAGGAGAAGGAGGAGAAGAAGGAGAAGGAGGAGAAGAAGAAGAAGGAAAAGAAGGAGGAGAAGAAGGAAAAGTAGAAGGAGAAGAAGAAGAAGGAGGAAGGAGAAGGAGGAGAAGAAAAGGGAGAAGGAGAAACAGGAGAAGAAGGAGGAGAAGGAGAAGAAGAAGGAGAAGAAGGAGAAGGAGAAGGAGGAAAAGAAGAAGGAGGAGAAGAAGGAGAAGAAGGAGGAAAATAAGAAGGAGAAGAAGGAGAAGAAGAAGGAGAAGAAGGAGAAGGAGGCGAAGAAGGAGGAGAAGAAGGAGAAGGAGGAGAAGAAGAAGGAGAAGAAGGAGAAGAAGGAGGAGAAGAAGGAGTAGAAGGTGGAGAAGAAGAAGGAGAAGAAGGTGAAGAAGGTGAAGGAGAAAAAGGAGAAGAAGAAGGAGAAGAAGAAGGAGAAGAAGGAGAAGAAGGTGAAGGAGAAGAAGGAGAAGAAGAAGGAGAAGAAGAAGGAGAAGGAGAAGAAGGAGGAGAAGAAGGAGGAGAAGAAGGAGAAGAAGAAGGAGAAGAAGAAGGAGAAGAAGGAGGAGAAGAAGAAGGAGAAGAAGGTGAAGGAGAAGAAGGATAAGAAGAAGGAGAAGAAGAAGGAGAAGGAGAAGAAGGAGGAGAAGAAGGAGGAGAAGGAGAAGAAGGAGAAGAAGGAGGAGAAGGAGGAGAAGAAGGAGAAGGAGAAGAAGAAGGAGAAGAAGGAGAAGGAGGAGAAGAAGGAGAAGGAGAAGAAGAAGGAGAATGAGAAGGAGAAGAAGAAGAAGGAGGAGAAGGAGAAGAAGGAGGAGAAGGAGAAGAAGGAGGAGAAGAAGGAGGAAGGAGAAGAAGGAGAAGGAGACGAAGAAGGAGAAGGAGAAGAAGGAGAAGAAGAAGGAGGAGAAGGAGAAGAAGAAGAAGAAGAAGGAGAAGAAGGAGAAGAAGAAGAAGAAGAAGAAGAAGAAGAAGAAGAAGAAGAAGAAGAAGAAGAAGAAGAAGAAGAAGAAGAAGAAGAAGAAGAAGAAGAAGAAGAAGACATAATTCCTGCTTCTCTTTATGTTTTTAATTCTTAGTGTGGTTTTCTCTCCCTCTGATTGGAAAAACCTCACTTCATCTCCATATCGCCCCCTAGGGGAGACCCGACGTGTTTACATTGATTGATAAGAATATCAAAACGATTCATTATTTATTTACATGATCTGTCACTATGAACCAAAACATTACAAAGAACAAAGTGACATCAGCAGAGCAATGATGGGAACCAGGTGTACATCTTATCCCAGTCCGGGGGACAGGACACGGCGTTATGTACTATATGGTGATGGGTAGGGGCTGTATGTACAATATAGCACAGAAATCAGAGATGGGGGAATGATGGGAACTTTAGTATCAGTAGTACAGTATATAATATACAGCAGAAAAGTGCAGTTACTGAATAACATTATTTTTTTTTTTTAGGATTGTAGATATCAGAGGAGTATAAAACATTATAGTGTAGAATAGAAAAAAAAGTGATACAAAGTATCTGTGAGGAGGTGTAGTATTTAAAAGTATCCAAAAAAGTATAGTATTGTATTATGTAGATTTATCCCTTTCATGACTAGGCATAGGTGTGCGCAAGGGGGTGCCAGGTGTGCCTGGGCACACTCTAATCCTGGGGTTGGCAACCTGTCAATGGTGGGCAGGCGACAGGTAAACCACAATCCTTCCTTGCCGACCCTCAGAACCTGGACAGGAGAGGTGGCGGGGGTGGAATATAGTGGAACTGATCTGTATTTTCCTCCTGCAGCAGCAGAAAGTAGGCTTCTCCTTCTCTCCCTTTTGTCAACATTCAGCTGCCACAGGAGTTAAATATAGGGGGTCGGTACTAATATATGCCACCCCTTCTATCCCTGTTCCTCTTCCTTCTGTTGTCTGGATCCCTTGTGTGCTCCCACTTCCCCCCCCCCCATTGTTTCAGGATGGAGAGCGGGAAAGAGGCCGGTAAATATGTCAAGCGCATGTGTGTTGGAGCTTTGGGGTGCGCACACCTATGTGACTAAGCCTATTTCTGACATTTAGTATTTACACGTTAAAATACATATTTTTTGCTAGAAAATTACTTGGAACCCCCAAACATCATATATATATATATTAGCAGAGAATCTAGAGAATAAAATGGCGATCGTTGCAATATTTTATGTCACACGGTATTTGTGCAGCAGGGTTTTAAATGCCACTTTTTGGGGGAAAAGGGACACTTTCATGAATTTTAAAAAAATTAAAAAAATAAAGTTAGCCCAATTGTTTTGTATAATGTGAAAGATGAAGTTACGCCAAGTAAATAGATACCAAACATGTCACGCTTTATAATTGGACGCACTCGTGGAATGGCGACAAACTACGCTACCTAAAAATCTCCATAGGCGACGCTTACATTTTTTTTTTACGGTTACCAGGTTAGAGTTACAGAGGAGGTCTAGGATTGTTGCTCTCGCTCTGACGATCGCGGCGATACCTCACATGTGTGGTTTGAACACCGTTTACACATGCGGGCGCGACTTCCGTATGTGTTTGCTTTGCTGCGCGAGCTCACAGGGATGGGGTCTATAATGAATGTAAACATCCCATGTGACAGTAATAGGAGGTGACAGGTCCTCTTTATGGAGAGATCTGGGGTCTATAATGTAAACATCCCATGTGACAGTAATAGGGGGTGACAGGTCCTCTTTATGGAGGGATCTGGGGTCTATAATGAATGTAAACATCCCATGTGCCAGTAATAGGGGATGACAGGTCTTCTTTACGGAGAGATCTGGGGTCTATAATGAATGTAAACATCCCATGTGACAGTAATAGGAGGTGACAGGTCCTCTTTATGGAGAGATCTGGGGTCTATAATGAATGTAAACATCCCATGTGACAGTAATAGGAGGTGACAGGTCCTCTTTATGGAGAGATCTGGGGTCTATAATGAATGTAAACATCCCATGTGACAGTAATAGGGGGTGACAGGTCCTCTTTATGGAGGGATCTGGGGTCTATAATGAATGTTAACATCCCATGTGACAGTAATAGGAGGTGACAGGTCCTCTTTATGGAAAGATCTGGGGTCTATAATGAATGTAAACATCCCATGTGACAGTAATAGGAGGTGACAGGTCCTCTTTATGGAGAGAGGCGGGGTCTATAATGAATGTAAACATCCCATGTGACAGTAATAGGGGGTGACAGGTCCTCTTTATGGAGAGATCTGGGATCTATAATGAATGTAAACATCCCATGTGACAGTAATAGGTGGTGACAGGTCCTCTTTATGGAGAGATCTGGGGTCTATAATGAATGTAAACATCCCATGTGACAGTAATAGGGGGTGACAGGTCCTCTTTATGGAGAGATCTGGGATCTATAATGAATGTAAACATCCCATGTGACAGTAATAGGTGGTGACAGGTCCTCTTTATGGAGAGATCTGGGGTCTATAATGAATGTAAACATCCCTTGTGACAGTAATAGGAGGTGACAGGTCCTCTTTATGGAGGGATCTGGGATCTATAATGAATGTAAACATCCCATGTGACAGTAATAGGAGGTGACAGGTCCTCTTTATGGAGAGATCTGGGGTCTATAATGTAAACATCCCATGTGACAGTAATAGGTGGTGACAGGTCCTCTTTATGGAGAGATCTGGGGTCTATAATGAATGTAAACATCCCTTGTGACAGTAATAGGGGGTGACAGGTCCTCTTTATGGAGAGATCTGGGGTCTATAATGAATGTAAACATCCCGTGTGACAGTAATAGGGGGTGACAGGTCCTCTTTATGGAGAGATCTGGGGTCTATAATGTAAACATCCCATGTGACAGTAATAGGGGGTGACAGGTCCTCTTTATGGAGAGATCTGGGGTCTATAATGTAAACATCCCATGTGACAGTAATAGGGGGTGACAGGTCCTCTTTATGGAGAGATCTGGGGTCTATAATGTAAACATCCCATGTGACAGTAATAGGGGGTGACAGGTCCTCTTTATGGAGAGATCTGGGGTCTATAATGTAAACATCCCATGTGACAGTAATAGGTGGTGACAGGTCCTCTTTATGGAGAGATCTGGGGTCTATAATGAATGTAAACATCCCTTGTGACAGTAATAGGAGGTGACAGGTCCTCTTTATGGAGGGATCTGGGATCTATAATGAATGTAAACATCCCATGTGACAGTAATAGGAGGTGACAGGTCCTCTTTATGGAGAGATCTGGGGTCTATAATGTAAACATCCCATGTGACAGTAATAGGTGGTGACAGGTCCTCTTTATGGAGAGATCTGGGGTCTATAATGAATGTAAACATCCCTTGTGACAGTAATAGGGGGTGACAGGTCCTCTTTATGGAGAGATCTGGGGTCTATAATGAATGTAAACATCCCGTGTGACAGTAATAGGGGGTGACAGGTCCTCTTTATGGAGAGATCTGGGGTCTATAATGTAAACATCCCATGTGACAGTAATAGGGGGTGACAGGTCCTCTTTATGGAGAGATCTGGGGTCTATAATGAATGTAAACATCCCATGTGACAGTAATAGGGGGTGACAGGTCCTCTTTATGGAGAGATCTGGGGTCTATAATGAATGTAAACATCCCATGTGACAGTAATAGGTGGTGACAGGTCCTCTTTATGTAGAGATCTGGGGTCTATAATGAATGTAAACATCCCATGTGACAGTAATAGGAGGTGACAGGTCCTCTTTATGGAGAGATCTGGGGTCTATAATGAATGTAAACATCCCATGTGACAGTAATAGGAGGTGACAGGTCCTCTTTATGGAGAGATCTGGGGTCTATAATGAGTGTAAACATCCCATGTGACAGTAATAGGGGGTGACAGGTCCTCCTTATGGAGAGATCTGGGGTCTATAATGAATGTAAACCTCCCATGTGACAGTAATAGGAGGTGACAGGTCCTCTTTATGGAGAGATCTGGGGTCTATAATGAATGTAAACATCCCATGTGACAGTAATAGGAGGTGACAGGTCCTCTTTATGGAGAGATCTGGGGTCTATAATGAATGTAAACATCCCATGTGACAGTAATAGGAGGTGACAGGTCCTCTTTATGGAGAGATCTGGGGTCTATAATGAATGTAAACATCCCATGTGACAGTAATAGGGGGTGACAGGTCCTCTTTATGGAGAGATCTGGGGTCTATAATGAATGTAAACATCCCATGTGACAGTAATAGGAGGTGACAGGTCCTCTTTATGGAGAGATCTGGGGTCTATAATGAATGTAAACATCCCTTGTGACAGTAATAGGGGGTGACAGGTCCTCTTTATGGAGAGATCAGGGGTCTATAATGAATGTAAACCTCCCATGTGACAGTAATAGGAGGTGACAGGTCCTCTTTATGGAGAGATCTGGGGTCTATAATGAATGTAAACATCCCATGTGACAGTAATAGGAGGTGACAGGTCCTCTTTATGGAGAGATCTGGGGTCTATAATGAATGTAAACATCCCATGTGACAGTAATAGGGGGTGACAGGTCCTCTTTATGGAGGGATCTGGGGTCTATAATGTAAACATCCCATGTGACAGTAATAGGTGGTGACAGGTCCTCTTTATGGAGAGATCTGGGGTCTATAATGAATGTAAACATCCCATGTGACAGTAATAGGAGGTGACAGGTCCTCTTTATGGAGGGATCTGGGGTCTATAATGAATGTAAACATCCCATGTGACAGTAATAGGAGGTGACAGGTCCTCTTTATGGAGAGATCTGGGGTCTATAATGTAAACATCCCATGTGACAGTAATAGGAGGTGACAGGTCCTCTTTATGGAGAGATCTGGGGTCTATAATGAATGTAAACATCCCATGTGACAGTAATAGGAGGTGACAGGTCCTCTTTATGGAGAGATCTGGGGTCTATAATGAATGTAAACATCCCATGTGACAGTAATAGGGGGTGACAGGTCCTCTTTATGGAGAGATCTGGGGTCTATAATGTAAACATCCCATGTGACAATAATAGGGGGTGACAGGTCCTCTTTATGGAGAGATCTGGGGTCTATAATGTAAACATCCCATGTGACAGTAATAGGGGGTGACAGGTCCTCTTTATGGAGGGATCGGGGGTCTATAATGAATGTAAACCTCCCATGTGACAGTAATAGGTGGTGACAGGTCCTCTTTATGGAGAGATCTGGGGTCTATAATGAATGTAAACATCCCATGTGACAGTAATAGGAGGTGACAGGTCCTCTTTATGGAGGGATCTGGGGTCTATAATGAATGTAAACATCCCATGTGACAGTAATAGGAGGTGACAGGTCCTCTTTATGGAGAGATCTGGGGTCTATAATGAATGTAAACATCCCATGTGACAGTAATAGGGGGTGACAGGTCCTCTTTATGGAGAGATCTGGGGTCTATAATGTAAACATCCCATGTGACAATAATAGGGGGTGACAGGTCCTCTTTATGGAGAGATCTGGGGTCTATAATGTAAACATCCCATGTGACAGTAATAGGGGGTGACAGGTCCTCTTTATGGAGGGATCGGGGGACTATAATGAATGTAAACCTCCCATGTGACAGTAATAGGTGGTGACAGGTCCTCTTTATGGAGAGATCTGGGGTCTATAATGAATGTAAACATCCCATGTGACAGTAATAGGAGGTGACAGGTCCTCTTTATGGAGGGATCTGGGGTCTATAATGAATGTAAACATCCCATGTGACAGTAATAGGAGGTGACAGGTCCTCTTTATGGAGAGATCTGGGGTCTATAATGTAAACATCCCTTGTGACAGTAATAGGCGGTGACAGGTCCTCTTTATGGAGGGATCTGGGGTCTATAATGTAAACATCCCATGTGACAGTAATAGGTGGTGACAGGTCCTCTTTATGGAGAGATCTGGGGTCTATAATGAATGTAAACATCCCATGTGACAGTAATAGGAGGTGACAGGTCCTCTTTATGGAGGGATCTGGGGTCTATAATGAATGTAAACATCCCATGTGACAGTAATAGGAGGTGACAGGTCCTCTTTATGGAGAGATCTGGGGTCTATAATGTAAACATCCCATGTGACAGTAATAGGAGGTGACAGGTCCTCTTTATGGAGAGATCTGGGGTCTATAATGAATGTAAACATCCCATGTGACAGTAATAGGAGGTGACAGGTCCTCTTTATGGAGAGATCTGGGGTCTATAATGAATGTAAACATCCCATGTGACAGTAATAGGGGGTGACAGGTCCTCTTTATGGAGAGATCTGGGGTCTATAATGTAAACATCCCATGTGACAGTAATAGGGGGTGACAGGTCCTCTTTATGGAGAGATCTGGGGTCTATAATGAGTGTAAACATCCCATGTGACAGTAATAGGGGGTGACAGGTCCTCTTTATGGAGGGATCTGGGGTCTATAATGAATGTAAACATCCCATGTGACAGTAATAGGAGGTGACAGGTCCTCTTTATGGAGAGATCTGGGGTCTATAATGTAAACATCCCATGTGACAGTAATAGGAGGTGACAGGTCCTCTTTATGGAGAGATCTGGGGTCTATAATGAATGTAAACATCCCATGTGACAGTAATAGGAGGTGACAGGTCCTCTTTATGGAGGGATCTGGGGTCTATAATGAATGTAAACATCCCATGTGACAGTAATAGGAGGTGACAGGTCCTCTTTATGGAGAGATCTGGGGTCTATAATGTAAACATCCCATGTGACAGTAATAGGAGGTGACAGGTCCTCTTTATGGAGGGATCTGGGGTCTATAATGAATGTAAACATCCCATGTGACAGTAATAGGAGGTGACAGGTCCTCTTTATGGAGGGATCTGGGGTCTATAATGTAAACATCCCATGTGACAGTAATAGGAGGTGACAGGTCCTCTTTATGGAGAGATCTGGGGTCTATAATGTAAACATCCCATGTGACAGTAATAGGAGGTGACAGGTCCTCTTTATGGAGAGATCTGGGGTCTATAATGTAAACATCCCATGTGACAGTAATAGGAGGTGACAGGTCCTCTTTATGGAGAGTTCTGGGGTCTATAATGAATGTAAACATCCCATGTGACAGTAATAGGGGGTGACAGGTCCTCTTCATGGAGAGATCTGGGGTCTATAATGTAAACATCCCATGTGACAGTAATAGGAGGTGACAGGTCCTCTTTATGGAGAGATCTGGGGTCTATAATGAATGTAAACATCCCATGTGACAGTAATAGGTGGTGACAGGTCCTCTTTATGGAGAGATCTGGGGTCTATAATGAATGTAAACATCCCATGTGACAGTAATAGGGGGTGACAGGTCCTCTTTATGGAGAGATCTGGGGTCTATAATGTAAACATCCCATGTGACAGTAATAGGTGGTGACAGGTCCTCTTTATGGAGAGATCTGGGGTCTATAATGTAAACATCCCATGTGACAGTAATAGGAGGTGACAGGTCCTCTTTATGGAGGGATCTGGGGTCTATAATGTAAACATCCCATGTGACAGTAATAGGAGGTGACAGGTCCTCTTTATGGAGAGATCTGGGGTCTATAATGTAAACATCCCATGTGTCAGTAATAGGTGGTGACAGGTCCTCTTTATGGAGAGATCTGGGGTCTATAATGAATGTAAACATCCCATGTGACAGTAATAGGAGGTGACAGGTCCTCTTTATGGAGGGATCTGGGGTCTATAATGAATGTAAACATCCCATGTGACAGTAATAGGAGGTGACAGGTCCTCTTTATGGAGAGATCTGGGGTCTATAATGTAAACATCCCATGTGACAGTAATAGGAGGTGACAGGTCCTCTTTATGGAGAGATCTGGGGTCTATAATGAATGTAAACATCCCATGTGACAGTAATAGGAGGTGACAGGTCCTCTTTATGGAGAGATCTGGGGTCTATAATGAATGTAAACATCCCATGTGACAGTAATAGGGGGTGACAGGTCCTCTTTATGGAGAGATCTGGGGTCTATAATGTAAACATCCCATGTGACAGTAATAGGTGGTGACAGGTCCTCTTTATGGAGAGATCTGGGGTCTATAATGAATGTAAACATCCCATGTGACAGTAATAGGAGGTGACAGGTCCTCTTTATGGAGAGATCTGGGGTCTATAATGAATGTAAACATCCCCTGTGACAGTAATAGGGGGTGACAGGTCCTCTTTATGGAGAGATCTGGGGTCTATAATGAGTGTAAACATCCCATGTGACAGTAATAGGGGGTGACAGGTCCTCTTTATGGAGGGATCTGGGGTCTATAATGAATGTAAACATCCCATGTGACAGTAATAGGAGGTGACAGGTCCTCTTTATGGAGAGATCTGGGGTCTATAATGTAAACATCCCATGTGACAGTAATAGGAGGTGACAGGTCCTCTTTATGGAGAGATCTGGGGTCTATAATGAATGTAAACATCCCATGTGACAGTAATAGGAGGTTACAGGTCCTCTTTATGGAGAGATCTGGGGTCTATAATGAATGTAAACATCCCATGTGACAGTAATAGGAGGTGACAGGTCCTCTTTATGGAGAGATCTGGGGTCTATAATGTAAACATCCCATGTGACAGTAATAGGAGGTGACAGGTCCTCTTTATGGAGAGATCTGGGGTCTATAATGAATGTAAACATCCCATGTGACAGTAATAGGAGGTGACAGGTCCTCTTTATGGAGGGATCTGGGGTCTATAATGAATGTAAACATCCCATGTGACAGTAATAGGAGGTGACAGGTCCTCTTTATGGAGAGATCTGGGGTCTATAATGTAAACATCCCATGTGACAGTAATAGGAGGTGACAGGTCCTCTTTATGGAGGGATCTGGGGTCTATAATGTAAACATCCCATGTGACAGTAATAGGGGGTGACAGGTCCTCTTTATGGAGAGATCTGGGGTCTATAATGAATGTAAACATCCCATGTGACAGTGATAGGTGGTGACAGGTCCTCTTTATGGAGGGATCTGGGGTCCATAATGAATGTAAACATCCCATGTGACAGTAATAGGAGGTGACAGGTCCTCGTTATGGAGGGATCTGGGGTCTATAATGTAAACATCCCATGTGACAGTAATAGGTGGTGACAGGTCCTCTTTATGGAGAGATCTGGGGTCTATAATGAATGTAAACATCCCATGTGACAGTAATAGGAGGTGACAGGTCCTCTTTATGGAGAGATCTGGGGTCTATAATGTAAACATCCCATGTGACAGTAATAGGAGGTGACAGGTCCTCTTTATGGAGAGATCTGGGGTCTATAATGAATGTAAACATCCCATGTGACAGTAATGGGCGGTGACAGGTCCTCTTTATGGAGAGATCTGGGGTCTATAATGAATGTAAACATCCCATGTGACAGTAATAGGGGGTGACAGGTCCTCTTTATGGAGAGATCTGGGGTCTATAATGTAAACATCCCATGTGACAGTAATAGGTGGTGACAGGTCCTCTTTATGGAGAGATCTGGGGTCTATAATGAATGTAAACATCCCATGTGACAGTAATAGGAGGTGACAGGTCCTCTTTATGGAGAGATCTGGGGTCTATAATGTAAACATCCCATGTGACAGTAATAGGAGGTGACAGGTCCTCTTTATGGAGAGATCTGGGGTCTATAATGAATGTAAACATCCCATGTGACAGTAATAGGAGGTGACAGGTCCTCTTTATGGAGGGATCTGGGGTCTATAATGAATGTAAACATCCCATGTGACAGTAATAGGAGGTGACAGGTCCTCTTTATGGAGGGATCTGGGGTCTATAATGTAAACATCCCATGTGACAGTAATAGGAGGTGACAGGTCCTCTTTATGGAGAGATCTGGGGTCTATAATGTAAACATCCCATGTGACAGTAATAGGAGGTGACAGGTCCTCTTTATGGAGAGATCTGGGGTCTATAATGTAAACATCCCATGTGACAGTAATAGGAGGTGACAGGTCCTCTTTATGGAGGGATCTGGGGTCTATAATGTAAACATCCCATGTGACAGTAATAGGAGGTGACAGGTCCTCTTTATGGAGAGATCTGGGGTCTATAATGAATGTAAACATCCCATGTGACAGTAATAGGTGGTGACAGGTCCTCTTTATGGAGAGATCTGGGGTCTATAATGAATGTAAACATCCCATGTGACAGTAATAGGGGGTGACAGGTCCTCTTTATGGAGGGATCTGGGGTCTATAATGAATGTAAACATCCCATGTGACAGTAATAGGAGGTGACAGGTCCTCTTTATGGAGAGATCTGGGGTCTATAATGAATGTAAACATCCCATGTGACAGTAATAGGGGGTGACAGGTCCTCTTTATGGAGGGATCTGGGGTCTATAATGAATGTAAACATCCCATGTGACAGTAATAGGGGTGACAGGTCCTCTTTATGGAGAGATCTGGGGTCTATAATGAATGTAAACATCCCATGTGACAGTAATAGGGGGTGACAGGTCCTCTTTATGGAGAGATCTGGGGTCTATAATGAATGTAAACATCCCATGTGACAGTAATAGGGGGTGACAGGTCCTCTTTATGGAGAGATCTGGGGTCTATAATGTAAACATCCCATGTGACAGTAATAGGGGGTGACAGGTCCTCTTTATGGAGAGATCTGGGGTCTATAATGAATGTAAACATCCCATGTGACAGTAATAGGAGGTGACAGGTCCTCTTTATGGAGAGATCTGGGGTCTATAATGAATGTAAACATCCCATGTGACAGTAATAGGAGGTGACAGGTCCTCTTTATGGAGGGATCTGGGGTCTATAATGAATGTAAACATCCCATGTGACAGTAATAGGGGGTGACAGGTCCTCTTTATGGAGAGATCTGGGGTCTATAATGTAAACATTACATGTGACAGTAATAGGAGGTGACAGGTCCTCTTTATGGAGGGATCTGGGGTCTATAATGAATGTAAACATCCCATGTGACAGTAATAGGGGGTGACAGGTCCTCTTTATGGAGGGATCTGGGGTCTATAATGTAAACATCCCATGTGACAGTAATAGGAGGTGACAGGTCCTCTTTATGGAGGGATCTGGGGTCTATAATGAATGTAAACATCCCATGTGACAGTAATAGGAGGTGACAGGTCCTCTTTATGGAGAGATCTGGGGTCTATAATGTAAACATCCCATGTGACAGTAATAGGAGGTGACAGGTACTCTTTATGGAGAGATCTGGGGTCTATAATGTAAACATCCCATGTGACAGTAATAGGAGGTGACAGGTCCTCTTTATGGAGGGATCTGGGGTCTATAATGAATGTAAACATCCCATGTGACAGTAATAGGGGGTGACAGGTCCTCTTTATGGAGAGATCTGGGGTCTATAATGAATGTAAACATCCCATGTGACAGTAATAGGGGGTGACAGGTCCTCTTTATGGAGAGATCTGGGGTCTATAATGTAAACATCCCATGTGACAGTAATAGGGGGTGACAGGTCCTCTTTATGGAGAGATCTGGGGTCTATAATGAATGTAAACATCCCATGTGACAGTAATAGGAGGTGACAGGTACTCTTTATGGAGAGATCTGGGGTCTATAATGTAAACATCCCATGTGTCAGTAATAGGAGGTGACAGGTCCTCTTTATGGAGAGATCTGGGGTCTATAATGAATGTAAACATCCCATGTGACAGTAATAGGAGGTGACAGGTCCTCTTTATGGAGAGATCTGGGGTCTATAATGTAAACATCCCATGTGACAGTAATAGGTGGTGACAGGTCCTCTTTATGGAGAGATCTGGGGTCTATAATGAATGTAAACATCCCATGTGACAGTAATAGGGGGTGACAGGTCCTCTTTATGGAGAGATCTGGGGTCTATAATGAATGTAAACATCCCATGTGACAGTAATAGGAGGTGACAGGTCCTCTTTATGGAGGGATCTGGGGTCTATAATGAATGTAAACATCCCATGTGACAGTAATAGGAGGTGACAGGTCCTCTTTATGGAGAGATCTGGGGTCTATAATGTAAACATCCCATGTGACAGTAATAGGAGGTGACAGGTACTCTTTATGGAGAGATCTGGGGTCTATAATGTAAACATCCCATGTGACAGTAATAGGAGGTGACAGGTCCTCTTTATGGAGGGATCTGGGGTCTATAATGTAAACATCCCATGTGACAGTAATAGGAGGTGACAGGTCCTCTTTATGGAGGGATCTGGGGTCTATAATGTAAACATCCCATGTGACAGTAATAGGGGGTGACAGGTCCTCTTTATGGAGAGATCTGGGGTCTATAATGAATGTAAACATCCCATGTGACAGTAATAGGGGGTGACAGGTCCTCTTTATGGAGAGATCTGGGGTCTATAATGAATGTAAACCTCCCATGTGACAGTAATAGGAGGTGACAGGTCCTCTTTATGGAGAGATCTGGGGTCTATAATGAATGTAAACATCCCATGTGACAGTAATAGGAGGTGACAGGTCCTCTTTATGGAGAGATCTGGGGTCTATAATGAATGTAAACATCCCATGTGACAGTAATGGGCGGTGACAGGTCCTCTTTATGGAGAGATCTGGGGTCTATAATGAATGTAAACATCCCATGTGACAGTAATAGGGGGTGACAGGTCCTCTTTATGGAGAGATCTGGGGTCTATAATGTAAACATCCCATGTGACAGTAATAGGTGGTGACAGGTCCTCTTTATGGAGAGATCTGGGGTCTATAATGAATGTAAACATCCCATGTGACAGTAATAGGAGGTGACAGGTCCTCTTTATGGAGAGATCTGGGGTCTATAATGTAAACATCCCATGTGACAGTAATAGGAGGTGACAGGTCCTCTTTATGGAGAGATCTGGGGTCTATAATGAATGTAAACATCCCATGTGACAGTAATAGGAGGTGACAGGTCCTCTTTATGGAGGGATCTGGGGTCTATAATGAATGTAAACATCCCATGTGACAGTAATAGGGGGTGACAGGTCCTCTTTATGGAGGGATCTGGGGTCTATAATGTAAACATCCCATGTGACAGTAATAGGAGGTGACAGGTCCTCTTTATGGAGAGATCTGGGGTCTATAATGTAAACATCCCATGTGACAGTAATAGGAGGTGACAGGTCCTCTTTATGGAGAGATCTGGGGTCTATAATGTAAACATCCCATGTGACAGTAATAGGAGGTGACAGGTCCTCTTTATGGAGGGATCTGGGGTCTATAATGTAAACATCCCATGTGACAGTAATAGGAGGTGACAGGTCCTCTTTATGGAGAGATCTGGGGTCTATAATGAATGTAAACATCCCATGTGACAGTAATAGGTGGTGACAGGTCCTCTTTATGGAGAGATCTGGGGTCTATAATGAATGTAAACATCCCATGTGACAGTAATAGGGGGTGACAGGTCCTCTTTATGGAGGGATCTGGGGTCTATAATGAATGTAAACATCCCATGTGACAGTAATAGGAGGTGACAGGTCCTCTTTATGGAGAGATCTGGGGTCTATAATGAATGTAAACATCCCATGTGACAGTAATAGGGGGTGACAGGTCCTCTTTATGGAGGGATCTGGGGTCTATAATGAATGTAAACATCCCATGTGACAGTAATAGGGGTGACAGGTCCTCTTTATGGAGAGATCTGGGGTCTATAATGAATGTAAACATCCCATGTGACAGTAATAGGGGGTGACAGGTCCTCTTTATGGAGAGATCTGGGGTCTATAATGAATGTAAACATCCCATGTGACAGTAATAGGGGGTGACAGGTCCTCTTTATGGAGAGATCTGGGGTCTATAATGTAAACATCCCATGTGACAGTAATAGGGGGTGACAGGTCCTCTTTATGGAGAGATCTGGGGTCTATAATGAATGTAAACATCCCATGTGACAGTAATAGGAGGTGACAGGTCCTCTTTATGGAGAGATCTGGGGTCTATAATGAATGTAAACATCCCATGTGACAGTAATAGGAGGTGACAGGTCCTCTTTATGGAGGGATCTGGGGTCTATAATGAATGTAAACATCCCATGTGACAGTAATAGGGGGTGACAGGTCCTCTTTATGGAGAGATCTGGGGTCTATAATGTAAACATTACATGTGACAGTAATAGGAGGTGACAGGTCCTCTTTATGGAGGGATCTGGGGTCTATAATGAATGTAAACATCCCATGTGACAGTAATAGGGGGTGACAGGTCCTCTTTATGGAGGGATCTGGGGTCTATAATGTAAACATCCCATGTGACAGTAATAGGAGGTGACAGGTCCTCTTTATGGAGGGATCTGGGGTCTATAATGAATGTAAACATCCCATGTGACAGTAATAGGAGGTGACAGGTCCTCTTTATGGAGAGATCTGGGGTCTATAATGTAAACATCCCATGTGACAGTAATAGGAGGTGACAGGTACTCTTTATGGAGAGATCTGGGGTCTATAATGTAAACATCCCATGTGACAGTAATAGGAGGTGACAGGTCCTCTTTATGGAGGGATCTGGGGTCTATAATGAATGTAAACATCCCATGTGACAGTAATAGGGGGTGACAGGTCCTCTTTATGGAGAGATCTGGGGTCTATAATGAATGTAAACATCCCATGTGACAGTAATAGGGGGTGACAGGTCCTCTTTATGGAGAGATCTGGGGTCTATAATGTAAACATCCCATGTGACAGTAATAGGGGGTGACAGGTCCTCTTTATGGAGAGATCTGGGGTCTATAATGAATGTAAACATCCCATGTGACAGTAATAGGAGGTGACAGGTACTCTTTATGGAGAGATCTGGGGTCTATAATGTAAACATCCCATGTGTCAGTAATAGGAGGTGACAGGTCCTCTTTATGGAGAGATCTGGGGTCTATAATGAATGTAAACATCCCATGTGACAGTAATAGGAGGTGACAGGTCCTCTTTATGGAGAGATCTGGGGTCTATAATGTAAACATCCCATGTGACAGTAATAGGTGGTGACAGGTCCTCTTTATGGAGAGATCTGGGGTCTATAATGAATGTAAACATCCCATGTGACAGTAATAGGGGGTGACAGGTCCTCTTTATGGAGAGATCTGGGGTCTATAATGAATGTAAACATCCCATGTGACAGTAATAGGAGGTGACAGGTCCTCTTTATGGAGGGATCTGGGGTCTATAATGAATGTAAACATCCCATGTGACAGTAATAGGAGGTGACAGGTCCTCTTTATGGAGAGATCTGGGGTCTATAATGTAAACATCCCATGTGACAGTAATAGGAGGTGACAGGTACTCTTTATGGAGAGATCTGGGGTCTATAATGTAAACATCCCATGTGACAGTAATAGGAGGTGACAGGTCCTCTTTATGGAGGGATCTGGGGTCTATAATGTAAACATCCCATGTGACAGTAATAGGAGGTGACAGGTCCTCTTTATGGAGGGATCTGGGGTCTATAATGTAAACATCCCATGTGACAGTAATAGGGGGTGACAGGTCCTCTTTATGGAGAGATCTGGGGTCTATAATGAATGTAAACATCCCATGTGACAGTAATAGGGGGTGACAGGTCCTCTTTATGGAGAGATCTGGGGTCTATAATGAATGTAAACCTCCCATGTGACAGTAATAGGGGGTGACAGGTCCTCTTTATGGAGAGATCTGGGGTCTATAATGTAAACATCCCATGTGACAGTAATAGGAGGTGACAGGTCCTCTTTATGGAGAGATCTGGGGTCTATAATGTAAACATCCCATGTGTCAGTAATGTCCCCTCCCACTCCACCGGGATAACAACCGAGTCGGTATTGTATAGAATAGAAAAAGATACAAAGTATCTGTGAGAGGAAGTCCAGTATCCACAAGGAGGTGTAGATTGATACAACATTTAGAAACTTATTGCTACACTGAGGCCCCGTACACACGATAGAATCTATCCGCAGATAAATCCCAGCAAATGGGTTTCTGCGGATAGATCCTATGGTGTGTACACTCCGTCGGATATTTATCCGCAGATAAATCTCCTCTGGGATGGATTTCCAGCAGATCGGATATTTGCTGTGTTGCTCAACAAATCCATCTGCTGAAGTCCATCCCAACGGATGGATCCGCTCGTCTGTACAGACTTACCGGATCCATCCATCCGAAGGGATTCCCCGCACGCGTCGTAATGATTTGACGCATGCGTGGAATTCCTTATATGACAGCGTCGCGCCCGTCGCCGCGTCATAATAGCGGCGACGGCGCGACACGTCATCGGCAGAGGATTTCAGCGCGGATTTCAATGCGATGGTGTGTACACGCCATCGCATAGAAATCTTCTGAAATCCTCGAGAGGATTTATCCGCGGATACGGTCCGCTGGACCGTATCTGCGGATAAATCCTCTCGTGTGTATGGGGCCTCAGAGGCGGAGCCTCTCTTCTCTTTTATACTCTGTAACAAAAAAATGCTTTGATATACAAGCGCTTTGGATTACAAGCGTGTTTCTGGAGCGAATTATCCTCCCAATCCGAGGTTTTTCTGTAGAATATAACCTAGCATAGTAGCGGGTAGAATAAAGCATAGTAACATTTTGAGTAAGGTTTCTGTGTCCGGAGGGGGTATATAGTAGAATAGAGTACAGAATAGAATAGTATAGTATTGTATAGAGTAATATAAAGTACCTTGGTAGGAAGTCTTGTGTCTGCAGGGGGTATATAGTAGAGACCAGTATTAGTGTAGTATATTATAGAAGTAGTTGAGTATTAGTAGAGTATAGTTATAGAAGAGTAAGTCATCTCTCCGGTAGGAAGTCTCATGTAAGTATATTGAATAGTAGAGTATTAGTGAAGTGATAAAAAATATAGTAGAGTATTAGTAGAGTAATAAAAAGTTTCATCACTCCGGTAAGAAGTACCGTGTATAGTACTGTAGTAGCGTATAGTGGAGTATAAGTAGAGTAATAGAGTATAGTCAGTCTGGTAGGAAGTCCTGTGTATAGTATAGTGGAGTATTAGTAAAGTATAATATAGTTGAGTATTAAGGGAGTAAAGTCAGTCCGGTAGGAAGTCCCGTTTATAGTATAGTTGAGTATTAGTGGAGTATAGTCAGTCTGGTATGAAGTCCTGTGTATAGTATAGTGGAGTATTAGTAAAGTAAAGTAAAGTATAATATAGTTGAGTATTAGTGGAGTACAGTCAGTCTGGTAGGAAGTCCTGTGTATAGTATAGTGGAGTATAAGTAGAGTAATAGAGTATAGTCAGTCCGGTGGGCTGTCCCGTGTATAGTATAGTGGATTATTAGTTAAGTATAGTATAATATAGTTGAGTATTAGTGGAGTATAGTAAGTCCGGTAGAAAGTCCTGTGTATAGTATAGTGGAGTATTAGTAAAGTATAGTATAATATAGTTGAGTATTAGTGGAGTACAGTCAGTCTGGTAGAAAGTCCTGTGTATAGTATAGTGGAGTATTAGTATAGTATAATATAGTTGAGTATTAAGGGAGTAAAGTCAGTCTGGTAGGAAGTCCCGTTTATAGTATAGTTGAGTATTGGTAAAGTATAGTATAAGTGAGTATTAGTGGAGTACAGTCAGTCAGGTAGGAAGTCCCGTGTACAGTATAGGAGTATAGTATAGTGGAGTATTAGTATAGTATAGGAGTATAGTAGGGTATTAGTGGCGTATAATTCCTCTGGTAGGAAGTCCTGTGTACAGTAGAGTATTAGTGGAGTAATAGAGTATAGTCTCTCAGGTAGGAAGGCCTGTGTATAGTATAGGAGCATAGTATAGTGGAGTAATAGCAGAGTATTAGTGAAGTATCTCTCCGGTAGGAAGTCCTGTGTATAGCATAGGGAAGTATAGTGGAGAATTAGTAGAGTATAGTGTATAGTGAAGTATTAGTGGAGTATCATCTCTCCGGAAGGAAATTCTATGAATAGTATAGGAGTAAGGTATAGTAAAGTGGAGTATTAGTGGGGTATCATCTCTCCAGTAGGATGTCCAGTGTATAAATTGGTTGAGTATTAGTACAGTATAATGGAGTATTAGTGGATCAATAGAGTATAGTCTCTCCGATAGGAAGTCATGTGTATAGTATAGAAGTGTATTAGTGGAGTATTAGTAGAGTAATACAATGTATCATCCCTCTGGTAGGAAGTCCCGTGTATAGTATAGGGAAGTATTGTAGTAGTATTATTATAGTATAGTGGAGCATTATAAAGTCACATCTCCGGTAGGAAGTACTGTATATAGTATAGGAGTATAGTAGGGTATTCGTATTGTATAGTAGGATATTAGTGGAGTATTATCTCTGGTAGGAAGCCCCATGTATAGTATAGGAGTGTAGTGGAGTATTAGGGGAGTCTCTCGGGTAGGAATTTCTTATGTATGTTATAGGAGTGTAGTGGAGTATTAGGGGAGTAGGAGAGTCTCTCGGGTAGGAAGTCCCATGTATAGGAGTGTAGTGGAGTATTAGGGGAGTAGGAGAGTCTCTCGGGTAGGAAGTCCCATGTATAGTATAGGAGTGTAGTGTAGTATTAGGGGAGTAGGGGAGTCTCTCGGGTAGGAATTTCTTATGTATGTTATAGGAGTGTAGTGGAGTATTAGGGGAGTAGGAGAGTCTCTCGGGTAGGAAGTCCCATGTATAGTATAGGAGTGTAGTGGAGTATTAGGGGAGTAGGAGAGTCTCTCGGGTAGTGAGTGCCATGTATAGTATAGGAGTGTAGTGGAGTATTAGGGGAGTATGAGAGTCTCTCCGGTAGGAAGTCCCATGTATGGTATAGGAGTGTAGTGGAGTATTAGGGGAGTAGGAGAGTCTCTCGGGTAGGAAGTCCCATGTATAGGAGTGTAGTGGAGTATTAGGGGAGTAGGAGAGTCTCTCGGGTAGGAAGTCCCATGTATGGTATAGGAGTGTAGTGGAGTATTAGGGGAGTAGGAGAGTCTCTCGGGTAGGAAGTCCCATGTATAGTATAGGAGTGTAGTGGAGTATTAGGGGAGTAGGAGAGTCTCTCGGGTAGGAAGTCCCATGTATGGTATAGGAGTGTAGTGGAGTATTAGGGGAGTAGGAGAGTCTCTCGGGTTGGAAGTCCCATGTATAGGAGTGTAGTGGAGTATTAGGCGAGTAGGAGAGTCTCTCGGGTAGGAAGTCCCATGTATAGTATAGGAGTGTAGTGGAGTATTAGGGGAGTAGGAGAGTCTCTCGGGTAGGAAGTCCCATGTATGGTATAGGAGTGTAGTGGAGTATTAGGGGAGTAGGAGAGTCTCTCGGGTAGGAAGTCCCATGTATGGTATAGGAGTGTAGTGGAGTATTAGGGGAGTAGGAGAGTCTCTCGGGTAGGAAGTCCCATGTATAGTATAGGAGTGTAGTGGAGTATTAGGGGAGCAGGAGAGTCTCTCGGGTAGGAAGTCCCATGTATAGTATAGGAGTGTAGTGGAGTATTAGGGGAGTAGGAGAGTCTCTCGGGTAGGAAGTCCCATGTATAGGAGTGTAGTGGAGTATTAGGGGAGTAGGAGAGTCTCTCGGGTAGGAAGTCCCATGTATGGTATAGGAGTGTAGTGGAGTATTAGGGGAGTAGGAGAGTCTCTCGGGTAAGAAGTCCCATGTATGGTATAGGAGTGTAGTGGAGTATTAGGGGAGTAGGAGAGTCTCTTGGGTAGGAAGTCCCATGTATAGTATAGGAGTGTAGTGGAGTATTAGGGGAGCAGGAGAGTCTCTCGGGTAGGAAGTCCCATGTATAGTATAGGAGTGTAGTGGAGTATTAGGGGAGTAGGAGAGTCTCTCGGGTAGGAAGTCCCATGTATAGTATAGGAGTGTAGTGGAGTATTAGGGGAGTAGGAGAGTCTCTCGGGTAGGAAGTCCCGTGTATAGGAGTGTAGTGGAGTATTAGGGGAGTAGGAGAGTCTCTCGGGTAGGAAGTCCCATGTATGGTATAGGAGTGTAGTGGAGTATTAGGGGAGTAGGAGAGTCTCTCGGGTAGGAAGTCCCATGTATGGTATAGGAGTGTAGTGGAGTATTAGGGGAGTAGGAGAGTCTCTCGGGTAGGAAGTCCCATGTATGGTATAGGAGTGTAGTGGAGTATTAGGGGAGTAGGAGAGTCTCTCGGGTAGGAAGTCCCATGTATGGTATAGGAGTGTAGTGGAGTATTAGGGGAGTAGGAGAGTCTCTCCGGTAGGAAGTCCCATGTATAGTATAGGAGTGTAGTGGAGTATTAGGGGAGCAGGAGAGTCTCTCGGGTAGGAAGTCCCATGTATAGTATAGGAGTGTAGTGGAGTATTAGGGGAGTAGGAGAGTCTCTTGTGTAGGAAGTCCCATGTATGGTATAGGAGTGTAGTGGAGTATTAGGGGAGTAGGAGAGTCTCTCGGGTAGGAAGTCCCATGTATAGGAGTGTAGTGGAGTATTAGGGGAGTAGGAGAGTCTCTCGGGTAGGAAGTCCCATGTATAGTATAGGAGTGTAGTGGAGTATTAGGGGAGTAGGAGAGTCTCTCGGGTAGGAAGTCCCATGTATAGTATAGGAGTGTAGTGGAGTATTAGGGGAGCAGGAGAGTCTCTCCGGTAGGAAGTCCCGTGTATGGTGCTAGTGGAGTATTTTCTTTCCGGTAGGAAGTCCTGAGGTGTCCGGTAGGAGGAGTAGCAGGGCTCCGGTAGTAGGACGGGGGAGGGGAGAAGGGCGCCCCGGCTCGGTGTCCGGTAGGAGGGTGGAAGGAGTAGCACGGTGTCCGGTAGGAGTAGCAGGGTCTCCGGTGTCCCGTAGTAGTAGGACGGGGGAGGGGAGAAGGGCGCCCCGGCTCCGGTAGTAGGACGGGGGAGGGGAGAAGGGCGCCCCGGCAGCTCGGTGTCCGGTAGGAGGGGGGAGGCGCCCCGGCACGGCCCCGGTCGTCCAGCAGGGGGCGCCAGGCAGTCGTCGGCCGGCTCTCGCGCAGTGGGGCGCACACAGCGGAGGGGATCGGGGAGGAGTCGGTCGCAGACAGCGGAGGGGATTCGGTCGCACGATGCAGCGGGGCGGCGGCGGGACGATATGAAGCACCGGGCGGCGGTATGAAGACCGCGGACACCCCCCCGGACGGGTTCCGGAACGGCTATGTCAGGAGCTCGGTGACCCCTCTGAAGCCGGACCCGCCCGGGGGCCGCTGGTGGCCCGCATGGCCCGGGGGCCGGCGGAGTTGGGGGGTGTGGGGGGCCGGCGGGGGAGCCGCGTTGGCCGCCGCCTGTTGGCAGGGCTCAGGTTGGGCGCAGAGTCTGGCGCAGGCTTTCAGTCCTCTCTTCAGTCTGGGTTGCGCCTTCTTCTTCCTGACTTGTTACCTGTGCCGGGCCCTGAGGGGCCCCGGGGGGTCGGTGTGGCTCCTGGCGTTGCCGGTGTGCTGTCAGTGCGGGGATGTGCTGCTGCCGGGGGCCGGGGAGGTGGTGCGGCTCCTGGTGGTGTTGCTGTGTGTGGGGGGGCTGACTCTGTGGCAGGCGCTCCGCTTGGGGCACAGTGTGGTGGTTCTCCTCTTCTCCAGCCTGGTGTGGCTCATCTCCCTCACCAGCCTCAGCTGGGTGCCCCATGCCCTCAGAGCCCTGGGAGGCTGCCTGGTGGGGCTGGCAGGATCCTTACTGGCCCTCTGCTTCTGCCATGGCTTCCAGATCCAAGAGAACCCCCCGAAGAGCGGCGGACCCCCGCTGGAGGACAAGGTGCCCGTCATCAGACCCCGCAGGAGGTCCAGCTGTGTGTCCCTGGGGGAGTCCTCCGGCACCTACTATGGGAGCGGCAAGATGAACCGGAGACCCTCTCTGCCCTGCATCTCCCGGGAGCAGGTAGGTGCACCTTTCCTTCATGGGGGGCTCACAGAGGGACGGGGACAGAGAGGGACTACAAGTCACAGGGTGCCGGGGACAGAGAGGGTGGGACGGGGCAAACCGAGGGACTACAAGTCACAGGGTGCCAGGGACAGCTCAGAGAGGGTGGGACGGGGCTCACCAAGGGACTACAAGGCCCAGGGTACCAGCTACAGGAACTTGGCTTAAGTTTAGATGTATGGACCCCTCTGACCCCAGTATGGACCCCTCTGGTCTCAGTATGGTCCCCTCTGGTCTCAGTATGGTCCCCTCTGGTCTCAGTATGGTCCCCTCTGGTCTCAGTATGGTCCCCTCTGGTCTCAGTATGGTCCCCTCTGGTCTCAGTATGGTCCCCTCTGGTCTCAGTATGGTCCCCTCTGGTCTCAGTATGGTCCCCTCTGGTCTCAGTATGGTCCCCTCTGGTCTCAGTATGGTCCCCTCTGACCCCTGGTCTCAGTATGGTCCCCTCTGACCCCTGGTCTCAGTATGGTCCCCTCTGACCTCTGGTCTCAGTATGGTCCCCTCTGACCTCTGGTCTCAGTATGGTCCCCTCTGACCTCTGGTCTCAGTATGGTCCCCTCTGACCTCTGGTCTCAGTATGGTCCCCTCTGGTCTCAGTATGGTCCCCTCTGGTCTCAGTATGGTCCCCTCTGACCTCTGGTCTCAGTATGGTCCCCTCTGACCCCAGTATGGTCCCCTCTGACCCCAGTATGGACCCCTCTGACCCCAGTATGGACCCCTCTGACCCCAGTATGGACCGGTCTCAGTACGGACCCCTCTGACCTCTGGTCCCAGTACAGACCCAAGTTGGGGAAATGTCCGGCATGGTCTCTGCTCCCTGACGGGGTACTAGGAGAACTTAGTGTGAGTTTGGTAGAAGTTTGAGAAACTACAAGTTCCAGCCTGACCTCTGGTCCAGTATGGACCCCCCTCTGACCCCAGTATGGACCCCCCTCTGACCCCAGTATGGACCCCCCTCTGACCCCAGTATGGACCCCCCTCTGACCTCCTGGGTAGAAGTCTTGCTTTTTACATTGCTACAAGTTGTAGAAATGTCCGGCATGGTCTCCTCTCTCTGACAGGGCACTAGGAGAACTTAGTGTGAGTTTGAGGGACTACAAGTCCCAGCCTCTCCTCTGTTTCCTGAGTCCACCACAAGAAGAACTTAGTCCGCATTGAGTAGACGTTTGAGGGACTACAAGTCTGAGCCTATCCTCTGCTCCCTGGCAGGACAGCTTAGTGGGACTTTGGTAGAAGTTTGATGAACTTTAAGTCCCAGCCTCTCCTCATTTCCTGACAGGGCACTAGGAGAACTTAGTCCAAGTTGAGTAGAAGTTTGAGAAACTACAAGTCCCAGCCTCCCCTCTTCCTCCTGACCGGGCACTAGGAAAGCTTAATGTGAGTTTGAGGGACAAGAAGTCTCAGTGTGCCATAGAATGCCCAGAGATGGTGTGACTGGGCTTACAGAGGAGAGTCTCGGGGTGCCAGCTACGGGAACTTAGTCCAGGTTTAGAAGGACGGACCCCTCTGACCTCTTCGGTAGACGTCTTGCTTTAACGTTGGTACAAGTTGGAGAAATGTCCGGCATGGTCTCTGCTCCCTGGCAGGGCACTAGGAGAACTTAGTGTGAGTTTGAGGGACTACAAGGCCCAGTCTGCAGCCTGTTCCCTGACCGGCCACAAGAAGAACTTGGTACATGTTGTGTAGAAGTTTGATGGACTTCGTCTCAGCCTAACCACTGCTGGCTGACAGGGCACTATGAGAACTTAGTTTGACTTTGAGGGACTACAAGTCACAGTGTGCTGTAGAAAGCTTAGAGATGGTGTAACTGGGCTCACTGAGGAACTACAAGGCTCAGGGCACCAGCTACAGGAAGTTTAGAAGTACGGACCCCCCTCTGACCTCCTGGGTAGAAGTCTTGTTTTTAACATTGGTACAAGTTTGAGAAAAGTCTGGCATGGTCTCTGCTCCCTGACAGAGCACTAGGAGAACTTAGTGTGAGTTTGAGGGACTACAAGTCCCAGCCTGCAGTCTGTCCCCTGACTGGTCACAATAGGAACTTAGTCCAAGTTTGATGAACTTCATGTCCCAGCCTGGCCTCTGCACCCTGACAGGACACTAGAAGAACTTGGTATGAGTTTGATGGACTACAAATCCCAGAATGAGCCTCTCTCCCTGACAGGACACTAAAAGAACTTGGTATGAGTTTGATGGACTACAAGTCCCAGGATGAGCCCCTCTCCCTGACAGGACACTAATAGAACTTAGTATGAGTTTGATGGACTAAAAGTCCCAGGATGAGCCCCTCTCCCTGACAGGACACTAAAAGAACTTGGTATGAGTTTGATGGACTACAAGTCCCAGGATGAGCCCCTCTCCCTGACGGGACACTAGAAGAACTTAGTATGAGTTTGATGGACTACAAGTCCCAGGATGAGCCCCTCTCCCTGACAGGACACTAGAAGAACTTAGTATGAGTTTGATGGACTACAAGTCCCATCATGTCCCCTTTGAGCTGTAGTGTAGAAAGTCGTGTACTTTTGGCACTAGAAGTCTCAGCATGAGCTCCAGTGTAGAAAGCCGAGGGTTATTTTTATTGTGGTTCATGTTTGAGGCACTACAAGTGACAGCTTGCCCTTCTACTTAAGGCTGGGAGATAGTCTAACTGGGTTGTTTGAGGAACTACTAATCCCAGCATGCCGCCCTACACCCTGGCGGGTCACTATACAACGTGGTGCAGGTTTGCTGGAATTATATATAAATGTGAGGAACTACAAGTCTCAGCATGGCCCCCTGACGTAGGAAGCCGAGTCTTCTGTAACTCCGGTACATGTTTGCTGCACTACAGATACCAGCGTGTACGGCTCACAGGTAGTCTGACGTTGTTTGGAAAACTACAGGTCCCAGCAGACTTGACCTACGTTAGAATTTGGAGGCACTACAAGCAGCAGCATGGCCTTCCATCCAGTGCCAGAGAGTGCTCAGAGCTGGTCCGACCATGGTGCTTGGGGAACTACAGTTTCCAGCATGACTTTGGCCTTGCCAGGATAGTCCTGTTTTGTTTGCTCATAGGCTGAGGAACTACAAACCTCAGCATGGCCACCTGGCTTTATTCCAGCATAGAATGTTCAGTTTGAGAGACTGCAAGTCTCAGCATGCCCTCTGCTGTCTGACGGAAAGCGATGGGACTTGGTGCAAGCGTGGGGCGAAGTTTGAGGGACTACAAGTCCCAGGTCCCTCTAGTGTGGAAGGGTCTGGGTCTTGTTTACAAGTGTCAGGCACTACAAGTCCCCGAGTGACAATGTCTGCTGCTGTGTAGGATCATGGTAGTGGTTGTAAGACCTTTGAGGGACTACAAGTCTCAGGTCCCTCTAGTGTGGAAGGGTCTGGGTCTTGTTCTTGGCTTTGTTTACAAGTGTCAGGCACTACAAGTCCCAGCGTGACAGTGTGTAGGATCACGGTAGTGGTTGTAAGATCTTTGAGGCACTACAAGTCCCAGCATGTCCCTGTTTTAGTTAGGAAGAGAATGCTGGAAGTTGCTGTTGAAAAGTTGTCGGAAGGACCACAACTCCCAGCATTCCTCCTGTTCCAGAAGTGGAAGAAATAGACGTGTCCTCATTCTGCAGTGAGATGAGATGTGCTGTAAGTTTGGTGGATGTTTGACGCACCACAAGTCCCAGCAAGGCTTCTGTTTTCCGTCGGGCCGCTCGGGCGCTTGATTGTGATTGGGCAGGTGGAGAACTTTGAGTGCTTCGGGTTTGGAGATCGTTGTACCTTTTGCAGTGAGTTTGAGGAACCAAAAGTCCCAGAATTCTGATTCCCAACATAACTGGGAGTTTCTTTGGATCACTAATAGTCCCAGCATGCCTTCTGCCCGGGGGGGGCCTTGATACAAGCGCCTCTGAGGGACTACAAGTCCCAGCATTGCCCATTTATTACCTCACACTGACATTGTTGGGAGTTGCTGCAGTTCTGTTACCAGTGTGTTGGTAATCTGAGGAACTACAAGTCCCAGCACACAGTGAGATGAAACGTAATGGCCAATGCTGAAACTTCCTGCAACGTTGTTGCTTATTTGAGACAATTTTTACCTTCTTCAGGCGCCAGTTACGATTGTGCGACTTGTCATGCGACTTTGGGCGCGAGTTTCAGCCCTTGTATTCAATGCAAGCCGTTCAAACCTATGCGACTTATTGTTGTTGTTGTTATTGTTACTATTATTATTATTGTATTACTACTAGCCACAATAATAAGAACAATAATAATATTCACAACAATGAGGCTCCTATCACACTTGTGCGACTTGTCATGCAACTTTGGACACAGTCGCAGCTCATGTATTTCAGTGGAAGCCGTTCAAATCTATGCAACTTATTGTAACTTATTATTATTATTTATTTATTATTATTTATTATTATTTATTGTAACTTATTATTATTTATTATTAATTATTATTTATTGTAACTTAATAATAATAATAAGTTACAATAATAATAATAATAATAATAATAATAATAAATAATAAGTTACAATAAATAATAATAATAATAATAATAATAATATTATTATTTTTTTTTATTATTATTATTGCTACTTCTACTAATAATAGCAATAATAATAATCGTAACAGATGAGGCTCCATTCACAATTCATAGCCCCTGTATTTTAATGAAAGACGTTCAAACCTATGCGACTTCTTGTTGTTGTTGTTGTTGCTATTTATTGTACCTATTATCGTTGTTGTTATTGTTACTATTATTATTATATTACTACTAGCCACAATAATAAGAACAATAATCATTTTCATAACAATGAGGCTCCTATCACACTTGTGCGACTTGTCATGCAACTTTGGACACAAAGTCTCAGCTCATGTATTTCAGTGGAAGCCGTTCAAATCTATGCAACTTATTGTTACTATTATTACTATTTATTATTATTATTTATTGTAACTTATTATTATTATTTATTATTATTATTATTATTATTATTTTATTATTATATATTTTTTTTATTATTATTTATTGTAACTTTAGTATTTTTTTTTTTTTATTATTATTGCTACTTCTACTAATAATAGCAATAATAATAATAATCGTAACAAATGAGGCTCCATTCACAATTCATAGCCCCTGTATTTCAATGCAAGCCGTTCAAACCTATGCGACTTATTGTTGATTTTATTGTTGCTATTTATTGTAACTATTATCGTTGTTGTTATTTGTTATTGTTACTATTATTATTATATTACTACTAGCCACAATAATGAGAACAATAATAATATTCATAACAATGAGTCTCCTATCACACTTGTGCGACTTGTCATGCAACTTTGGACACGATAAGGCAGATCCTCAAAGAAATGACGCCGGCGTATCTGTTGATACGCCGCGTAATTTTCAAATTTCCCGCGTCGTATCTTTGTTTTGGTATCCACCAAACAAGATACGACGGCATCTGTGTTAGATCCGACAGGCGTACGCCGTCGGATCTAAGATGCAATTTTCCGGCGGCCGCTGGGTGGCGTTCACGTCGTAATCCGCGGTGAGTATGCAAATCGGCTATTTCCGACGATCCACGAACGTACGAGCGGCCGTCGCATTCTTTTACGTAGTTTCCGTTCGGCTTTTTCCGGCGTATAGTTAAAGCTGCTATCTGGTGGCGTACTCAATGTTAAGTATGGCCGTCGTTCCCGCGTATAATCTTGAAAAATTTTCTTCGTTTTGCGTAAGTCGTCCGTGAATGGGGCTGGACGCCATTTACGTTCACGCCGAAAACAATGACGTCCTTGCGACGTCGTTTGGAGCAACGCACCCTGGGAGTTTTGACGGACGGGGCATGCGCAGTTCGTTCGGCGCGGGGGCGCGCTTCATTTAAATGAAACGCGCCCCCCTACTCGCCGGCATTTGAATTCCGCGCCCTTACGCCGCGAGAGATGCACTACGCTGCCGTAACTTACGGCGCAAATTCTTTCTGGATTCAAACCAAAGCCAGGTAAGTTACGGCGGCGTAGCGTATCTCAGATACGCTGCGCCGGTGCAGATCTTTGTGAATCCGCCCCAGTGTCGCAGCTCATGTATTTCAGTGGAAGCCGTTTAAATCTATGAAACTTATTGTTACTATTATTATTATTTATTATTATTTTCTATTGTAACTTATTATTTATTATTAATTATTATTATTATTATTTATTATTATTATTATTATTTATTGTAACTTATTATTATTATTATTGCTACTTCTACTAATAGCAATAATAATAATAATCGTAACAACGAGCCTCCGATCACACTTGTGCGACTTGTTAGGCAACTTTTGAATCTTAAGGTCGCATGACAATTCATAGCCCCTGTATTTCAATGAAAGCCGTTCAAACCTATGCGACTTGTTGTTATTAAATCAATTGTAATTGTTGCTCATTTTTATTGTTACTAATATTGTTGTTATGTGTTATTGTTCTTATTATTGTTGCTTTTATTAGTAATAATAACAATAATATTCGTAACAATGATACTCCATTCACACTTGTGCGACTTGTCCTGCAACTTCGAACACATAAAGTCGCAAGACAAGACTTTGGAGTCGCACAAGTGTAAGTGGAGCCGTAGGGTTGAGTAACTACAAGACTCCGCAAGTGTAAAGGGAGCCCGGCTGATATTCTTACTATTATTATTGTCGTCGTCGTTACTTTTATTATTTTACCAAAATGGACTGCAATGTAAACTCTCAAAAGTCGCATGAAAGTCACATCTTAAGATTACCGATGCCACGGTCATAGCCAAAGTTCCATCGAAGTCGCAATGGAAATCGCACGACTTTGTAGTCGCACAAGGTGTGAATGGAGCCATAGTGTTAAGTAACTACAAGACTCAGCATGCCCGTCCTTTGAGACCAGCGCCACGTGTTCTGGGCGGAGTCGTGGTGAAAGTTTTGTGGTCATGCTGCGACTTGTAGTTCCTCGGCAGCGGCTCGCCCTCCCGCCCGTTGTTGTTATTGTTTTGGCTGTAGCGATTTTCAGTGTGAAGAAGTTTCAGCTTTGCTGGCGGAGAGGAATGTCAGATATACGAGGCGGAGGGTGTCGCGGGAAGGCCTGCAGGAGCTGCTCGGTGCGGAGGGGACGTTTGTTTACCTTGTGCGCCCGCTGTCATTGTGTCCCCTCCCTCCCCTCCCTCCGCCAGCGATGAACTTTTATTGGCTTTTTTTGTGGTGTTTGGAAAAATCAAGTTAAACTTCCCCAGCGAGGGGAGCTGCGAGCAAACGGCGGGCGCGCCGTGTGAGCTCGGAGGAGACTCATTTACATTCATTAAACGTGGGCAGGAGAAGATTTCCTCCCAAAGTTTCCTCTTCCCCCCAAACGCCGGCTCCCCCCCAAACGCCGGCTCCCCGGGAATCTAATGGTCTTCTAAATATGGAGGTTCTCAGAGTATCGGGGGACCCCCCCCAACCCAGATCTGCTCCCAAAATACTGTTTCGGGGTTCATAATTTTTTAAATTGCGTTTGCTAATAAGGAAGCGTGTCGCCGGGGGGCAACACTCATTCATCACAGCGCACCCCAACCTGCGTCACCGGCACCCTCTAAAGCGCAAACCGCCATTACTGTCACCCCCTAAATTGCATACATTCAGGAGTGACGCCCTTCAATGTGCATTGTTCTTGAGGGGCTCCCCTAAAGTTTGTACTTCGAGCAGAAACCTCCCGAGTGTGTGTTCTTAAATGGCACCCCTAAAGTGTATACAGACCTGAGGGGTACCCCTGAAATGAGTATAATCAAGAGTACAGCCACTAAAATCTGTATGTTCTTGAATAGCGCCCCTAAAGTGGGTATATTTTTTGAGGGACACCCCTAAAGTGTATGTTTTTGAGTAGCACTTCCCTAAAAAGGTGTATGTTCTTCAGCAGCACCCCTAAAGTGTGAACGTTCTTCAGTACAACCCTCTAAATTGTATGCGTTATTTACCGGCACCCTTTATAGTCTGGATGTTATGAAATGACACCCACAAAAAGGGGGTACGATCTTCAATAACATCCCTACAAAGGGGGTAGGTTCTTGAAGGGCTCCCCCCAAAGGGGGGTAGGTTCTTGAAGGGCTCCCCCCAAAGGGGGGTAGGTTCTTGAAGGGCTCCCCCCAAAGGGGGGTAGGTTCTTGAAGGGCTCCCCCCAAAGGGGGGTAGGTTCTTGAAGGGCTCCCCCCAAAGGGGGGTAGGTTCTTGAAGGGCTCCCCCCCAAAGGGGGTAGGTTCTTGAAGGGCTGCCCCCCGAAGGGGGTAGGTTCTTGAAGGGCTCCCCCCCGAAGGGGGTTAGGTTCTTGAAGGGCTCCCCCCCCCCGAAGGGGGTTAGGTTCTTGAAGGGCTCCCCCCGAAGGGGGTTAGGTTCTTGAAGGGCTCCCCCCGAAGGGGGTAGGTTCTTGAAGGGCGCTCCGCAAAAGGGTCTAGGTTCTGGAAGGCCCCTCCCAAAGGGGGGTAGGTTCTTGTAGGGCTCTCCCTAAAAAGGTGTAGGTTCTTAAGTATCATCTCCATTTACCTGTTCTTGATCAGCACCCCTAAAGTGTGTACTTGCCACCCCCCCAA
>NW_024404489.1:33641-38641 GCF_905171775.1 Rana temporaria | reverse complement strand
TGATGAGGGGGGAGGATGATGATGATGAGGAGGGGGGAGGGATGATGATGATGAGGGGGGGAGGGATGATGATAATGAGGGGGGAGGATGATGATAATGAGGGGGGAGGATGATGAGAATGAGGGGGGAGGATGATGAGGAGGGGGGAGAATGATGATGATGAGGAGGAGGATGATGAGGAGGAGGAGGATGAGGATGATAAATCTGACAAAAAACAAAGAGCAGAATAAAATATTTTAGTTAGAATGGAGAGTTGATAATGTGAAGCGGGGCCGTCCCAAGCTCTCCGGAGTTCCCCGTGCCAGGCTGCGGAGAGGGGCTGCAGTTTTTTTGGTTAGACACTAATCCCGGGCGAGAGTCAGACTGCTAGCTGATGCCAGGGCGGAATTTGTTGGCGGAATCTTTTTTTTTTTTTTGATTTGTTTGGAAGAGATTCCAAATCTGAGGAAGAGCTTGGCCAGCTTTGTGCTGGGATGGCGGGGCCCGGGTGAGAATGGAGGGGGCCCTCTTCCCTTACATCACCTGTTTGGTAGCGGGTCAGAAGGTCGCAGCGTGCCACTGGCGGGTTAATGTTCTGTTTCAGAGGCAGCTGTGACGCAAGCTGGCACTCCATATGTCTGGGTTGTGTTAGTGACCTCTCCCCTTTAACCTGCGCAGTGCCGGAGGGCTGCAGGGCGGATGTGCACGCGGGAGGCGGGGGAACGCTCTGCTGCAGCCCTTCCATACAGCCCTTCCATACAGAATTCTTATTTATATTCACACTTGTGTGACTTGTTATTGCGACTTTGTGTTTCCACAGTCACTGTCCATGTATTTCAATTGAAATATTCTTGATATTTATTGTAACTATTAATAAGATGTGTTATGGTTCTTATTATTAATATTGTTTATGTTTTATTGTAACTATTATTTGTTGTTACTATTTTTTATTATTTATTGTAAGAGCCGGTTCACACTGGGGCGGCACGACTTTCGGGGGCGACTTTCAAAATGACTTCTGTATAGAATTCAATGCAAGTTGCCCCCAAAGTCGTACAAGAACCTTTTTCTAAGTCGGAGCGACTATTAGAACCCTTCTATTGAATAGAATGGGACGCGACTTGTCAGGCGGCTGAGTCACCTGACGAGTCGCCCCAGTGTGAACCGGCTCCACCTATCATTGTTGTTGTTACTACTACTGACAACTATAATGATAAAAATAACAATGTTACAATAAATAATACATACTTAAAGCGGTGGTTCACCCTAAAAACTACTTTTTCTTATTCCACTGGCCCCCCCACATTACAATCCAATTAAGGCTCTTATTATTTTTTCCATGCTGTACATACCTTAGTACAGCATATTCACCCGTGCATCCGGTCTGCGAGTCCCGCGGGAGTGGGCGTTCCTCACATGCTGGTGATTGACGTTTTGCCCAAAAACGAGCTCCCCCCGTCGCATAAGCCGCGTCACGATTGGCGAAAGGAGCCGAACGGCGATGCGCATGCGCAGTATAGCGCCGACTAGGGGGCCCTTATATGCAGCCCTCTATCCATTCAAAGTGCATCATTTATACAGAATTTCTCAACTCTAGATTGCAGGGGGTGGTCGGTGATCTGATGTCACACACTGCGCAGCATAGAACAGGGAGCTGAGTGTAATCTGAGACCTGAGTGGAGGGAAGGGACACCCCCTCCACACACATACACAGCTGAGGCTGTCAATCACTGGCTGCATGTGGGGGGCTCCACCATCTCCCCTTGGCCTCCCTTCCCCCTCTCTCCCCTTGGCCTCCCTCCCCCTCTCTCTCCCCTTGGCCTCCCTCCCCCTCTCTCTCCCCTTGTCACCATCCTCCCCCTCTCTCTCCCCTTGGCACCACCCTCCCCCTCTCTCTCCCCTTGGCACCACCCTCCCCCTCTCTCTCCCCTTGGCACCACCCTCCCCCTCCCTCATCTCCCCTTGACACCTCCCTCCCCCCTCCCTCATCTCCCCTTGACCTCCCTCTCCCCTCCCTCATCTCCCCTTCCCTTGACCCCTCTCTCCCCCATCTCCCCTTGACCTCCATAGATACACTACAGGGAGTGAGCGTTGTTGTAATTTTGTCTCTTTGATTCCTCAGCTGCGTCTGGGTAGTCGCCTTTTTGATGGGACGGATGTGAATGCAGATTTTACTCCCTTGTGTTTTCCTAAATAAACAATGAAAAAATAAATAAAACATAAAAGAAAAGGAATGCAGCCCCCACATCTCATGCCTGGGAAGCTGCAATATATTTATACAATGTATAGAAAATGTTACATTTTTATTCTTGGCTTTAGATACACTTTTCGGTCTGTATATTCTGGAGGCTTTCATTGGTTTCGTTTTGGATGGATTGATGAGGCTCCGGAACCCCTGTCCGGTTTTTAGTTCTGTCTGGACCCCCCCTCCCCCTCTACTCACGAGTCACCCCCCCCCCCCTCCATGCCTTTGGTTTGGGGTTGGAAGTGACTTTGTACCGTTTACCCACAAAACAGGGAACTCCTGGCGCTGGACGGCGTATTTCGCCCGGGAAGTGGCCGATCGTTTTGCTGCCGTCCCGGTGATTGGCAGATTATATAAATTTTGCGCAGTGTGTAAATCCGTCGTCTTTTTATAGATTGTCGTATTTACTTTACAAACATGGAAGTATTTATAGAGCGCGTGAAATATGATTATTACTCGCCGGCTCTGTAAAGTGCGGAGATAAAACATTGATCGTCATCATCGGGGATGACAGCCGGAGGGCCCCCGGCACAGGAGCTCACGAGCTGCGGGATTGATGGCGAAGGGTCAGTGCAGGGACCGGCGCAGGAAGACACAGGGGGTGCGATGGCGGGATGGTGACTGGACTTTTCTGTAAGTTGGGGCTCCGATCGCCCCGCAGTGTCAACGAGGACAGGAAGTGCGGAAAATATCTCCCCCATATGGGCGGAGCTTTATATCATCTTGTCGTCTTGTCTTTGGGATGATTGTCCTCCTGAGATCTCCGCCCTCGTTTCATCTTCATCATCCTGGTAGATGGCGGCAGATTTTTACCACCATTCATCCTTCCTTCAATGATATGAAGTTTGCCAGTACTGAATGCTGAAAAACAGCCCCGCCCCCACCATGATGTTCCCACCTTCAAACCTCAGTGTTGTTATGGGGGTGTTTTTTTGGGGTGATGTTACCTCCAAACATGGGGTGTATTATGGCATTCAAAGGGTTACATTTTGGTCTTCTCTGACCAGACTATATTCTTGGTGAGTGTCCATACAGACTATGTTGGGTGCGTGGTGAGCGTGCATACGGGTCATGGCTGGTGCGCGGTGAGCGTGCATACGGGTCATGGCGGGTGAGCGTGCGTGCAGGTCATGGCGGGTGCGTGGTGAGCATGCGTGAAGGTCATGGCGGGTGCGTGGTGAGCGTGCAATACGGGCCATGGCGGGTGCGTGGTGAGCGTGCGTGCAGGCCATGGCGGGTGCGTGGTGAGCGTGCGTACAGGCCATGGCGGGTGCGTGATGAGCGTGCGTACAGGCCATGGCAGGTGCGTGGTGAGCGTGCGTACAGGCCATGGCGGGTGCGTGGTGAGCGTGCGTACGGGTCATGGGTGTGTGGCGAGCGTGCGTGCAGGTCATGGCGGGTGCGTGGTGAGCGTGCGTACAGGTCATGGTGGGTGCGTGGTGAGCGTGCATACAGGTCATGGCGCGTGAGCGTGCATGCGTACGGGTCATGGCAGGTGCGTGGTGAGCGTGCGTACAGGTCATGGCAGGTGTGTGGTGAGCGTGCGTACGGGTCATGGCGGGTGTGTAGTGAGCGTGCATGCGGGTCATGGCGGGTGCGTAGTGAATGTGCGTGCAGGCCATGGCGAGTTCGTGGTTAGCGTGCATGCAGGCCATGGCGGGTGCGTGGTGAGCGTGCGTACGGGTCATGGCGGGTGCATGCAGGTCATGGCGGGTGCGTGGGGAGCGTGCGTACGGGTCATGGCGGGTGCATGCAGGTCATGGCGGGTGCGTGGGGAGCATGCGTACGGGTCATGGCGGGTGAGCGTGCATGCAGGTCATGGCGGGTGCGTGGGGAGCGTGCGTACAGGTCTGGAGTGTAAGTAACACAAGGAGCCAATCAGTTCCTGTGCTGACAAGAAGCATGCAGATGAGAGATGAGCTCATCGCTCCTTTAACGGTCTAGGCATGGGGGGGGGGGGGGTGGGTCCAGGATGACATGGGCTCAGGGGAAGTGGGTGGTCAGGGTCAGTGTCGGGGTTTCCCCTTGAAGGACAAGGCTAGCACCCAGGGATTGGAATAGGGAACTCCCCCAAAAATCAGGAGGCAGGTCCCCAGAGGTCATTGGTCAAGAGGCGTGGCTGACCCACCCACACCAAAGTGTACCGCCTACCCTGAACAGGTCGGGAAAGTGAATATTGCGGCTATTTTATCTTTTGATGGGCTTTTCATTTTTTAACCTTTTTATTTTGTGTCCGGAGTTGTGCTTTATGTTGGAGTGTTTGTGATTCATTGGCTGGGAGATGGAAATCTTCTGTTCCTGTCATTGTGGTGTAATTGGGTCAGAAGAAGACGACTGATGCAATGGTCGTCGAGTGACGAGTTCTTCTCGGGGTTTGGGCAGCACTGAAGGTTGCAGATCAGTTCCCAGCAGCTGGAGGGCTTTTTTCTGGTGGGGGGGGGGCTGCCGTTGGAAGGCGCATTGTGTGCAGTGGCCTGTTTTGCTACACAGAGAGCTGAGGACCCCCCAATTCCTGGGGGACGAGGCCTTGTTAGATGGAAATTGGGAGTAGTAGTAGTGTTAGTAGTAGTGGATCCGAGATGCTCAGTCAGTTTTTATCTATTATTTCTACATTGTTTCAATCTGCATTTTTTCTTCTTTTTTTTAAACAGCAACATTGTATCCGGATGATCTGTATTGTGGGACGGGATGTTCCGTAATCAGAAATATTGGATGCTGCTTTCTGATTGGTTACTTGTTCACTGGAATGCTGGGAATTTGTGGGAATTGGTATCTC
>NW_024404489.1:18641-28641 GCF_905171775.1 Rana temporaria | reverse complement strand
CATCATTTTATATGGATAATTGATAAGTTTCTATCAGTTATAGAGTAAGCGGGATTCCATCCCTTCACTTACAATATGTTCTGTTATATTGTTTTGTAGCCCTGATGGAGGGAATTTGTGAAATGCGTTGGCTTTATCGTCTGACTTCTTATAGGAAATATATTTTTTTACTTGTTCATTTGTGGCACTCTCATCCTTTTATTATTTGGAGCCCTGTATTCAGGGCCACTATTAGAAATCATGGGGCCCTGTACAGGCTACCTGAAAGAACCCCCCCTTGAACAGCCAGACGACAATACAGAGGCAGCATGCCATGGTCAACTGTGGGTCTGGCAAAATGAAGCCAGCAGTGGGAGTGGTCAGGAGTATCCATTGCAAAAGTGCAGGGGTCAGGAGTGTGCATTGTATGAGGGCAGGGGACCGCAGTGTGCATGGTAAGAGGGCAGGGGTCGGGGTCGTGCGCGGTGAGAGGGCAGGGGTCGTGCGCGGTAAGAGGGCAGGGGTCGTGCGCGGTGAGAGGGCAGGGGTCGTGCGCAGTGAGAGGGCAGGGGTCGTGCGCAGTGAGAGGGCAGGGGTCGGCAGTGTGCCTGGTAGAAGGGCAGGGGTAGGGAGCGTGCCTGGTAGGAGGGCAGGGGTAGGGAGCGTGCAGGGGTTGGGAGCGTGCACGGTAAGAGGGCAGGGGTTGGGAGTGTGCACGGTAAGGGGGCAGGGGTCGGGAGCGTGCACGGTAAGGGGGCAGGGGTCGGGAGCGTGCATGGAAAGAGGGCAGGGAGCGTGCATGGTAAGAGGGCAGGGGTTGGGAGCGTGCATGGTAAGAGGGCAGGGAGCGTGCATGGTAAGAGGGCAGGGGTTGGGAGCGTGCATGGTAAGAGGGCAGGGAGCATGCATGGTAAGAGGGCAGGGGTTGGGAGCGTGCATGGTAAGAGGGCAGGGAGCGTGCATGGTAAGAGGGTAGGGGTCGGGAGCGTGCATGGTAAGAGGGCAGGGGTCGGGAGCGTGCATGGTAAGAGGGCAGGGGACGGGAGCGTGCACGGTAAGAGGGCACTTCTGATGGTGGGGGGGGCTCTTGACATCTAATGTAAGGGGATACACTGAGACATCTAATCTTACAGATACAACCGGCCCTTTTTAGGGCAATCATAATGCTGATGCGGCCCACCATGAAATTGAGTTTGACCCCTGCCTTAGAAGAAGAAGAAGGGGCGGGGGGTTCCCGAAAGCTTGTCCTGAAAATGGATGTTATTACAAATAGTATGACAGACAGAACTTTGTGAACTGTTTTTGTTGCAAGTGCGCTAATTGCGGCTCTGATCACCTCAAGCGAAGCTCCTCCGTCATTCTTGTGGGTTGTAATATTCTGCCAGGAGCGCCCCCAGAATGAGGTCAGGTCATCGGAGGTACTGCAGCTTTTTGTAGTCGTTGCGTTTGTTTTTTTTTGTAAGCCTTTATCTGTGTTGGGAGTCGCCCGTGACGGCTGGAGATAAAAGTTACTCCAGACTGTTATTTTCTTTCCATATTAGGAAACCTTTGTAATTAAATGTAATGATGTCATGGTGTAATTATCGGCTGTAACGCGGCGCTGCCCAACCCCGGCGTACGTAACACTGCGGGAGATATTTATTTGACCTCCCCGATTATGAAGCACTTTTTCGGAGGTTCACACAAAGAAATCTCTTGTTCCGGATCGGCTGCGACTCCGAGGGTCGTTTTTTAGGGTCGTCCCGATGCCACTTTTTTAGGGCCGAGTACCGATACTTTTTATCATGTACTCGCCAATACCGATTACCGATACTTTTTATCATGTACTCGCCAATACCGATACTTTTTTTTAATGCCATGTTAACGTTTGACTGATGGGCACTGATAAATGGCACTGACTGGGACTGATAGATGGCACTGAGCTGATGGACACTTATAGGTGGCACCTATGGGCACTGACATGTGGCTGGCACTGATGGGTGGCACTGACAGGTTGCACTGATAGGGGAAACTTATGGACACTGATGGCACTGCCTCATAATGGGCACAGCGGGTATACAGACCCGGGAACTCAGCACAGGGATGGTGGGAACCCCTCATAATGGGGCACAGCGGGTGTACAGACCCGGGAACTCAGAACAGGGATGGTGGGAACCCCTCATAATGGGCACAGCGGGTGTACAGACCCGGGAACTCAGCACAGGGATGGTGGGAACCCCTCATAATGGGCACAGTGGGTGTACAGACCCGGGAACTCAGCACAGGGATGGTGGGAACCCCTCATAATGGGCACAGCGGGTGTACAGACCCGGGAACTCAGCACAGGGATGGTGGGAACCCCTCATAATGGGGCACAGCGGGGGGTACAGACCCGGGAACTCAGCACAGGGATGGTGGGAACCCCTCATAATGGGCACAGCGGGTGTACAGACCCGGTATTTCAGCACAGGGATGGTGGGAACCGCTCATAATGGGCACAGCGGGTGTGCGTTCCTCTTCCAATTGGATGGAATCATTCTATGGTGGCCAGGTCTATACAATGGCGGTGATATTCGTGTTTTTCCGGCGGCGGGGTCGGTCGGCTGCGCGGCTCTTCAGGGTTTTCTCTCTGGAACGTTCGCTGAGTGTTTGCAGTCTCTGGCGTCAAGGTAAAACGGCTACACGGGATCCTAGCAACTGGCGGCAAATAGAGATCGGCGTCACTACATACTGATGTCAGCGCTCCCAGTTCATCTTCACTCTCTTTGTCTCTTAGTTCTGATCACCGTCTTCTGTTCTGAAAAGTGTGGGGCCGAGGGCCCGGTCAGGGGCCACAGCTCATGTGTCTGAAGCTCCAAATGCTTTACTCATTCAAAAAACGCATAAACATTATATGTTAGCATTATAATATGTAGAGGGGAAAAGGAGTTCTGGCTAAATCTGGTACAAAGAGCGCTTGGCATGGAGAGGGGATCCCGGAATGAGATCGGCATGGAGAGGGGATCCCAGGATGAGAACATTGGCATGGAGAGGGGACCCCGGGATGAGCAGATCGGCATGGAGAGGGGATCCCAGGATGAGAACATTGGCATGGAGAGGGGACCCCGGGATGAGCAGATTGGCATGGAGAGGGGACCCCGGGATGAGCAGATTGGCATGGAGAAGGGGATCCCTGGATGAGCAGATTGGCATGGAGAGGGGATCCCGGGATGAGCAGATTGGCATGGAGGGGGGATCCCAGGATGAGCAGATCAGTATTTGGGGGGGGGGGGCGGGCGTTCACAGAAAGGTTGGAAAGATTTTTCTGATTTTGGTGGAAGAATTGTGTTTTTCCGTCTGCCCGGGATCGGTTCCGTCTGCCTGGGATCGGATCCGTCTGCTCCGGGATCGGATCCGTCTGCTCCGGGATCGGATCCGTCTGCTCCGGGATCGGATCCGTCTGCTCCGGGATCGGATCCGTCTGCTCCGGGATCGGATCCGTCTGCTCCGGGATCGGATCCTCTGCTCCGGGATCGGGTCCGTCTGCCCCGGGATCGGGTCCGTCTGCCCGGGCCGGGATCGGGTCCGTCTGCCCGGGCCGGGATCGGGTCCGCCTGCCCGGGCCGGGATCGGGTCCGCCTGCCAGGGCCGGGATCGGGTCCGCCTGCCAGGGCCGGGATCGGGTCCGCCTGCCAGGGCCGGCATCGGGTCCGCCTGGGTCGGTCTGCCCGGCATCGGGTCCGCCTGGGTCGGTCTGCCCGGGATCGGGTCCGCCTGGGTCGGTCTGCCCGGGATCGGGTCCGCCTGGGTCGGTCTGCCCGGGATCGGGTCCGCCTGGGTCGGTCTGCCCGGGTCGGTCTGCCCGGGTCGGTCTGCCCGGGATCGGGTCCGCCTGGGTCGGTCTGCCCGGGATCGGGTCCACCTGGGTCGGTCTGCCCGGGATCGGGTCCGCCTGGGTCGGTCTGCCCGGGATCGGGTCCGCCTGGGTCGGTCTGCCCGGGATCGGGTCCGCCTGGGTCGGTCTGCCCTGGATCGGGTCCGCCTGGGTCGGTCTGCCCTGGATCGGGTCCGCCTGGGTCCATCTGCCCTGGATCGGGTCCGCCTCCCCGGGATCGGGTCCGCCTGGGTCGGTCTGCCCTGGATCGGGTCCGCCTGGGTCGGTCTGCCCTGGATCGGGTCCGCCTGGGTCCATCTGCCCTGGATCGGGTCCGCCTCCCCGGGATCGGGTCTGCCTGCCTTTGAACTCATGTAGCGTCTCGGGGCCGGGTGGGAGTCTCTCTCTAGTGACTGGTTAGTAGTTGGTTTCTAGGCGTTTTTCATTATAATTGCTTCTAGCAGTGAATTACATTCGCTATAAGAAAGCATTTTACTGAATGAAACTGATTTATTCAGTTGATTTTGTTATGATTAGCTGTGATTGGTCAAAGCTAATCACAGGCTACAGATGGGCTGTGATTGGCCCTGTCTGTACTATCTTATCAAATTGACCAATCACAGATAGCAACACAATGGAAGGCATGTAAGGAAGCCCTCAATTGTGTACAACTTTCATGTGACCTGCTGTGATTGGTCATGAGCGGTCACATGGTACCGCAGCAAGCCGATACACTGATCAGTCATTGGCTGTGTCCTATGACCTCCATCATTCTGCTATAGGCCGGTTGGGAAGGTGTTCATTTTTTATCAGGCCTCATTGGTAGTTTTGGGTGGACAAGGTGGCCCCGCGGCTTGGACTGTTTATTAAGGCTTTATGGTGGTGTGAGTTGGGGGCGGCTGTTTTGTAGGTGGTCCCGGTAGGACAGCGCCCCCTTCTGTACTGTGATAAGTAAGGGGACTCAGACCGGCAAGCACTGTGGGAGGCGCCCTGATGGACTTGGAGGAGGTGTTTGCTGAATTCCAGACGAAGGCCACCGGACCGGCCCCAAAGAAATACCTTTTGGAATTCTGGAGACACCTCCTCCAAGTCCATCGCAGCTCCTCCTCCAAGTCCATCGCAGCTCCTCCTCCAAGTCCATCGGCGCTCCTCCTCCAAGTCCATCGGCGCTCCTGCGCTCCTCCTCCAAGTCCATCGGCGCTCCTCCTCCTAGTCCATCGGCGCTCCTCCTCCTAGTCCATCGGCGCTCCTCCTCCTAGTCCATCGGCGCTCCTCCTCCTCCTAGTCCATCGGCGCTCCTCCTCCTCCTAGTCCATCGGCGCTCCTCCTCCTCCTCCTAGTCCATCGGCGCTCCTCCTCCTCCTAGTCCATCGGCGCTCCTCCTCCTCCTAGTCCATCGGCGCTCCCCTCCTCCTAGTCCATCGCCGCTCCTCCTCCTCCTAGTCCATCGGCGCTCCTCCTCCTCCTAGTCCATCGGCGCTCCTCCTCCTCCTAGTCCATCGGCGCTCCTCCTCCTCCTAGTCCATCGGCGCTCCTCCTCCTCCTAGTCCATCGGCGCTCCTCCTCCTCCTAGTCCATCGGCGCTCCTCCTCCTAGTCCATCGGAGCTCCTCCTCCAAGGAGCTTGCTGATCTGAGGTGGGCCGATTCCCCTTATCGCAGTACAGAAGGGGGCGCTATCCTACCGGGACCACCTACAGAACAGCAGGTGCGGTCCAACCCGTGCGGCCGGCAGCAACTCATCAGCACCTTGTCCACCCCAAACTCCCCACAATAAGAATTGAGGTGGATCTGGTTGGGTGATTGGGCCCCATACTTTGGATTGGGAAGATTTCACGGCCGTCTCCGGATGGCACTGAAGATTCGGCGCGGCTTGGCTATCGGGACCTCCTATGTCCGTCATGAAACCTCCTGATTCTGTCTCCTCTCTCTTCCATCCACTCTACAGATTATGTGTAATGCATCCGGCTGACCTCGATCGATAGGAACCCTGTTACTCCTATTTAGGGCCCATTACCGCGTCTGTAGAGGGAGAGGGGGAGGGGTATCTCATGGCGGATTCTCCCTCTGGGGAATATTGCGGGTCTGTCTCTTACGTTCCTTCCGGTCGTCTGACATTGTTTTCCTCTTCAGCTTCCTTTTGTCCCATTGCTATATTTGGGGACAGGCGATCGATGAGATCGGACCTTCTCTGATTTCTATAAAACTGTTAGGAATTCATTTTTGGGGACATCCTAGGGATTTGAAGTCCACAAAAAGGGAAAAAAACAAATGATGAAGGAACAGAAGGGTGGGGGGGGGGGGGTATAGAATGTGATGTCATCGCATTAGATTTTATTGAGTGAATGGAGACAGTTGTGATGCACTTCTGCCAAGTCTGGTTTTTGGCATCTTTGTTGGAGGACAATACATTTTTGTGACTTTTGTAGTGCACTCCCGGTGTGCTCTGCCCCCCGTCTCCCTCCCGGTGTGTGCTCTGCCCCCCGTCTCCCTCCCGGTGTGTGCTCTGCCCCCCCGCGGGAAAGGGGTTAAGTGTGTCCTAGGGAGTGATTCTAACTGTTGGGGGCCTGGCTACGAGTGACGCTTCACTGATCGCTGCTCCCGATGACAGGGAACAGACGATCAGCGACATGTCACTAGGAAGAACGGGGAGATGTTGTGTTTACACTGACACCTCTCCCCGTTCTTCAGCTCTGTGACCTGACCGCGGGACTCCGGCGGACATCGAGTCCGCGGGTCCCGCGGGCACGGTCATGGAGCTCGCCACAGAGGGGGGGCGCACGCCCGCACGGTGCAACTTTTAAAGTGACGTTTATATACGTTACTCTGCCTAGCCGTGCCCTTCTGCCGACATATATATTGCAGCCTCACTGTACCCATCAATTACCGCCACTGTGCCCATCAAACGTGGCCACTGTGCCCATCAATTGTCGCCACTGTGCCATGCCAAACGCAGCCACTGTGCCATGCCATTGTTGCCACTGTGCCCATTAATTGTCGCCACTGTGCCATGCCAAATGCAGCCACTGTGCCCATTAATTGTCGCCACTGTGCCATGCCAAATGCAGCCACTGTGCCCATTAATTGTCGCCACTGTGCCATGCCATTGTGCCCCCTCAAAAAACGCCAGATTGCTTCCCCCCCACCACCCGTACGTCCCATTGATCAGTTTCCGGGAGCCGCTGGCTCTGATAGGCACTTCCGCACAAGCAACCAGCTGCCGTTATTCAGCTGGCCGGCGCTCGCCAATCGGCCATCTGAATAGTCGGCGGCAGCCGGCAACAATAATATAGATTCATGTAATACACAAATCTATGTTATTATCAGTGGCGATGCAAAAGCCAGAGGGGCGGCGCTCCAGCGCCCCCTATAGACGCACCGCCACTGGTTTTCCCGGGTCTAGTCTCCTCGCATTCGCCTTTTCTTGTCTTCTTGAGATGAACTGAAGTCAATTTTCCTTCTTTTTCCTTCAATGGAAATTTGCATTCGTATTTACACGGAAGTCGCTTTGATCGATGGCGTTCTCTCTTTCCTGCTCTTGCAAATGTCTTCATTAAAATATCAAATGACTTCCCTTCCATCATAAAATCCGAACCCTGGAGAGAGCGGCGCCGCCGTCTGTGGAAAAGGGCGCTCATGCATTTGGGGGGGGGGGGGGGGAGACTTTTGGGGGTCATCTGGCGATCGGCGAGTCCCATTGGCGGGGTTCGTCGTATGACGCGAGGAGCGCGGTGGACGGTTGCTCCGCGTGCCGCTCCGCTTGTCTTATTCCAGGAAATTTGTTCTGCTGAACTGAGTAAAGAGGAAGTTGTGACCTTTGTGAAAATGTTGGACGTCACGGACTGGAACAAAGGCGCTTTTGTTGTAGCGAGCGTCCATTAATATTTTGTGTGTGGGAATGTGTCCATGCGGCCTGTGGATGGCGCTCTTGGCGCTCCTATTCATGTTTTGTCAGCCCTCTAGCGCAGTTTTACCCATTCACCCTCTACCCCAATAGGGGGCAGCTATCATCTGCGCTCTGTCAGGGTGCTGATTGGCGCCCTCTACTGTTCAGATCTCCTGTTCCATGCAAAGATTTATTTCCCCTGACTCTTTTTTTTATTTTTCTTGATTTTTTGTTTGGGTACAGTGTTGCACGACCGCTCAATTGTCATTTAAAAAGTGACAGCCCTAAAAGCTTAAAATTGGCCTGGGCATGAAGGGGGAGGGGGGGGGGGCGTGCCGGGTATTGAAGGGGCTACAGATATTGCAGAAGTAATCAAATTGATGAAAGCGGTGACCTCGGGCAAAGCGATCCTTAAATGGCGCCGATCGGCCGACCTCCTGTGTTCAGTAAGCAGCAGCGAGGACACCGGAGTGCAACATCCTAGAAGTAGAATTGGATTCTTCTTACTCTCAGCTAGAGGCGGTGCTGCACCGGTGCTGCGCCAGGCTTTGTAGTCGCGACCTCTACCCAGTCTTGGCACCGGGCTTTCTCCTGAGCAGGGGCGGACTGACAACTCATGGGGCCCCCGGGCAATAGAAGATTACGGGGCCCCTGGGCTTACAGATGGCCACCACGCCAGGAGGCGGTGCAGAGGGCAGCTAAAATCTCGGGATTTTCATATCAAGCATGTCGGTTTCGGACATTTCAGGGACAGATCTAAAAAAAAACACCGATTTTTACATGCTGTCCCTGGTTTTACGGAGCCTGGCAACCAGGACCGGCCTTAGGTGTTCAGGCGCCCTGTGCGAGCTAATCCTGTGGCGCCCCCCATCTTCACCCCTCGCCCCCTGGTCACCTAAACTGACTTGCCTTTCGGTGGACGCCGCGGCTTTGCATTTAAAAATGGCGCCGCCCGGGCGCTTAGACGCCACTGCGCATGCGCCGTCTGCCCGAGAATAGCCAAGCGTTTTCTGGCTTTCCCGTGCAGCGGCGGCGCATGCGCAGTGTGCCTGTCGGGGCCAGCAGCAGCCATTTTTTTCAGGTGCCGCAACCGATGCATTGCTCTTCACCCAGTCCCAGGGCAGGGGGACCTGGCAGCGCGCAGCGAGACCTGGCAGCGCCTGCTGTTGTGACTCATAGGAGTCGGACTCCTGTGATGATCATGTGAGTAACTGACTGCGACTCACATTCTGCAAGCGGTGATGGCCGCACGGCGCCCCTGTTGCCCATGGCGCCCTGTGCGGCTGCACAGCCCGCACACCCCAATGGCCGGCCCTGCTGGCAACCCTAGTGGCATGGGTCCCTTGAGCAGTGCCCGGGTGACTCAATGGTCAGTCCGCCCCTGCTCCTGAGTCTCATCCTCACCAATGTCCCCTTCCATCGGTCACCGCGTTCAGATTATGCCCCCCCATCCTTTTGTATTTTCAGCCGCTGCAGACACAACAGCGTTTGCCGCGCGGGTCTGAGGAATGTGCCAGGCCGGCAGAAAGCACGGCATGCGATGGAAATGGGAGTCTGGCATTGGTTAGTGGAGACTGTTGACATGAGATCAGGCTGACCTCCGGGGTCAGGTTCTCCGATGTCGCCGGCTGGTCCCATTGTGTGCCCATGGAGTGCGTTTCATGTCTGGCTTGCAGAGCCTCCTGGGCCGAGCGCGGCCGTCCTTGCTGTTGGGTCGATGTCGGGATTTTAGGAAGAACTTGCAGAACCCGCGCTTAGCCGGGGTAATGTGGATATCCTATTATCCGGCGTGCCGTCCCGGCGCGTTCACAAGTCATGCGGAAAATGCTTTAATTCCCCAGCCTGGTGTGTGGGAGGTCCGACCCTCTGAGGTCACCCGTGTAATTATTACTATTACCGAATAATAATCCTCCTCCCCGGCAATCACCGCTCTGCACCATAGAATTCCCGTCTGACCGGCCGACCCCCAAAGACTTGAAGAATAAGCTCCGTGACCGCGCCCGCGGGACCCGCGTACCCGATCGCCGCCGGTGTCCTGTGATCGGTCACCGGAGCTGAAGAACGGAAACACACCTTCCCCGTTCTTGACTGTGGCGCTGTCATTGATCGTCTGTTCCCTGATATAGGGAAAGACGATCAATGACGTCACACGTCCATCCCCGCCCCCCTACAGTTAGAAACGCATATGAGGTCACACTTAACCCCTACAGCGCCCCCTAGTGGTTATCTCCTAAACTGCAATCGTCATTTTCACAGTAATCGGCGCATTTTTATAGCACTTTTCGCTGTATAAATGACAATAATG